>NC_061112.1:3475919-3479745 GCF_002878395.1 Capsicum annuum
GGAGTGCAAAAGAATTACACCGTCACTGAATAGGAACTTTTGGCATTAGTGTATGCTTTTAAGAAGTTCAGAGCTTATCTTCTTGGGACAAAAGTGGTGGTCCGCACCGACCATGCTTCCTTGTGGTATCTGATGGCTAATAAGGATGCAAACCAAGGCTGATTAGATGGGTATTGCTGCTGCAAAAATTTGACTTTGAGGTCAAAGATGGGAAAGGTTGTGAAAACCAGGTTGCAGATCATCTGTATAGAATGTAATGTGAATAAAAAATTAGTGATGAAACAAAGATAAATGATGCATTCCCTGATGAAAAGATCCTGGCTGCCGCTGTGGAAAAATTGCCTTGGTATGGGAATTATGTAAATTATGTTATGAGTGAGGTCATCCTAGAAAACCTTTATTTCCATCAAAGGAAGAAATTCTTGCATGATGTGACTCATTACTTCTGGGATGAACCGTATCCTTTTCGATGATATCCGAACAATATTATAAGGAGATGCATACCGAAAGTGGATGTATTGTGCATATTGGAAGCATGTCATGCTTCCCCAGTTAGGGGTCACCATGCAGGTGATCGAACGGCTAAGAAGGTGTTGTAGATTGGCTATTACTGCCCAATATTGTTCAAGGATGCCCACGAGTTTATGCTGAAATGTGACCAATGTTAGAGGTAGGGGTCAATCTCGAAAGGACATGAGATGCCCTTGACTAAGATGCTTGAAGTGGAATTGTTCGATGTTTGGGGCATTGATTTCATGGGTCCTTTTGTAAGTTTGTATGGGATGAATTATATTTTAGTTACTGTTGACTGCGTCTTATAATGGGTCGAAGCTGTAGCATTGTCTGATAATGAAGGGAAGAGGGTTGTTGCTTTTCTCAAGAAGAATATCTTCTCTCGCTTCGGAGTACCACCTACTATTATAAGTGATGGAGGATCTCATTTTTGCAACAAACTATTTTGAGCAGGTTTAGCAAAATATGGGGTAAAACAGCACCGAGTAGCTACTCTATACCACCAACAAACCAGTGGGCAAGTGGAGGTATCAAATCAAGAGATTAAAGCCATCCTAGCAAAAACGGTGAACGTTAGCTAGAAAGATTGGTCTTGAAAGCTTGATCATGCCCTGTGGGCATATCATACTATGTTCAAGACACCCATTGGCGTGTTACCATTTTAGCTTGTCTATGGAAAATCTTGCCACCTACCAATAGAGCTAGAGCACAAAGCATTATGGGTACTCAAAAGGCTGAATTTAAATTGAAAGGAGGCAGCAGAGCTCAGACTGGGGAAACTGAATGAGATGGATGAATTCCATCTCAGAGCATATGAATGAGTATATTTTTATAAAGAAAAGATGAAAAAATACCACAATGGGAGGATAGAAAAATGAGACTTCCAAAAGGGCGACATGGTGCTTCTGTTCAATTCCAGACTCAAATTATTCCCAGGTAAGCTGAAATCTAAGTGGTCAGGCCCTTTTAAAGTTAGCCAAGTCTACTCATCTAGAGTAGTGGAACTTGAAAACGATGACGGTAGTACCTTCAAGGTAGATAGGCAACATGTCAAGCTTTACATTGGTTCGAAAGAATCAATGAAAAGTATCCCCATTATCTGTCTCAAAGAAGTCTAAACTAATCGAGATTCTCGAGTCATGCTGCGACATTAAATTAGGAGCTGCATGGGAGGCAACCTATGAAACCTAGGATTGATCCATTCCAGGTATACTCTAACCCTTAGTTTAGCTTTATTTTCAATTTTAAGTTGAGGGTGTAGGGTAGGATATTGTTTTAACAATTATTGGTAGATAATTAGGAGTAATACAGGTACTTAAGGCAGTTATCTTGTTTTGTGACTTTTGAACACCTCTCCATTGATCTGAGTTTATAGCTTTGTAAATTGAATTCATCTGTGACTGCGGTGCATTTTTTTGTTGCATTAGTCTTGAGACTTGATGATTTTTGCTGAACAAATTGCATGAATCAGATAAGTAGTGATATACGATGTACTTGTATGCCATGTATTTGTGAGGTCTTACTCATCTCATGTTGTGTGCCGAATCTAGAACTTGCCCTATTAGTCCTGCCTAGGTTGCAGGATAGGGGTTAGGAAAGGATCACAAGCCATTTTTTATTATAACCCACTTTCAACCTAAATGACCTTCCCAATGTGAATAATATCTCTTGATCCCTCATTTGAGCCTATATGCCTGTTTCTTTCTATGAAACCTCTTACCTTCCTATTTACTTCACAATGAACCTGTTTTGGCCTTGGTCCTCTTTGGATACCATGCACCTTGACTTAGGCAAATATCCTAAGTTGAGGATGGCTATCATAGGGGTACGTGATGAAAAATAATCATAAAAAGAGGTAGAATAAGAGAAAAGAATAAAAAGTTGGGTGCGGTGAAAAAGGAATAAGAAAATAGGAAGCTGTGTTAAAGATAATAAAAAGATAATATGATGATTGAAAAGACCGCATCCATCTTTAGCATGTGTGATCAATAAATGAAGAGGAAGAAAATAAGGTTGAGAAGTGAAACACTAAGAGTTTAGTGCAGTGTCAAGGAGGCATAGTCACTTTAAAATATCCATGAATATCATACCAGCCCTTAGACTATATTACAAGCCTAAGAAAAGCCCTAAAGTGATCCTAACTAACCTACCTAAAGATTTGGGTACTGACTATAAGGGCAAGCCTATGGCATTTGACATGTAGTGTTTGTAACTTCATTCTGAGAGTGAGACTTGTGACTATCCCTATGTTTATGTATGTGAATTCTGATATGAGTGAAAAAGGGATTTCTTTATTGTGAGGGCACATTGGGTATGTTGCTAAGTCACTAACTTGTTCAGATAGTGTGCTCTTGGTATGGCATGATTGTTATTGCTGAATTTTTGCCGTATCTTGATGCTAGTGAGTTGCATGGATGTTCTTCAAAACATCAACAATGAGCTTTAAATTGACTGACCTTGGAGATAGTGAAATTATTCTGAACTAATATGAGTAGTTAGCTACCAAATTGTACATTGTAATCTCTTAGTTATGTTTGGGTTTCTTAAGGACAAGTAATTGTTTTTAGTTAAGGGTGTTGATGTGTGAGCATACTCTAACACATTTAAGTCTTTTAACTCTAAATAATTGCAAGGTCTTGAGCAACTTTAGTTATTTTTGATTAGTTTATGTTTAACTTTGCAGTTTAAGCTGATGTGATAAAGATCCAACATGAAATGAACCAACGAAGTTGAAATTTGAAGAAATCCGAAGACAAGTGTAGCTGACGACATTTGTGATAAGTTGTCAGTCCTGTGATAAGCTATCAGGTTGGTCGTCATTAGTAGATAGAGAATTGTGCTAAAGTGGAAGTTGTGATGACATTTTGTGATAAGCCGTCAAGGGTCTGATAAATTAACAAGAATGTCGTCAGCCTAAGGCATCCAAGGAAAACTGAAGCAAAGCGTTGACAACATTTTGTGATAGGCCATCAAATAGCTAATAGGTTATCAAGTTTGTCTTCAGCCTTAAGCAGGAAGAGCCAAAACTGAAGAAGAAGTTGACGACATTTGTGATAAGTCATCAGCTTCCTGATAAGCTATGATAAATGTCGTCGGCTAATCCGAAGGATTTCTGATTTTTATTAATTTGTTTCTTTATTTAGGGTAAACTATTTAAAGCTTTGTTTTAGGTTTTTCTACAGACTATTATTATTAGTATTATTCTGCACAAGGTTGACACCTTGAGTATTGAAGAACATATTTTGATATTTTCTCTCTTTACTTCTTGACTTTAACAACACAACTATTTTTGAGTGATTATTATCAGTATTTT
>NC_061112.1:3482745-3493673 GCF_002878395.1 Capsicum annuum
AAACAAGCTTGCAACTTTAGAGAACAAGACTAATTCAAATAACTCTTCAATTATGATCACAACTTGATTGTGATAAAGAGAACAAGAAGAATGGATGTATTTAAATAAGAGAAAAGGAAGGAGATGTAGAGTCCTAGAGGTAATAATTTCCTGCAGGTTCTTTAAATCCAAAGGAAGTTGAACAACTTAAGGATTTGAAGGGATTACAACGTATGTTACCACTTTATTTTAACAATTTAAAACCTTTTGGGTCAAAAATACGTCATTTCACAAGGCTTCTAATTCAATCAGACGCGACCCAGAACTACGGTTAAAGCGTTGCCACATCAGATTTTTGATGGTCCACCAGGTCAATCATCGAATCTTGCTAATACTTGTGCAACTCTGCTTCATCTCGATGATATTCGGCATAGTCTATCAAGTTTTTGACGGTCTACCAAAGTCACCGTTATACCTTACCAGAACCCAGGCTATTGCAGTTTATTTTGATAGTTGATTACACGGTCCACCAACTTTGGGATGGTTCTCCATTTTAACTATCAACTAGATTTAGTTAATGACTTTTTCTGCCTATTTGCGATGGAGGAAATGGTGAACCGTCATGGGAATGATGGTCCACCAAATCAGCCATCACTTTTGTTCCAGTAGCTCAGATTTTTTTTACCCTTGTTTTCAACTGTAGCACCACTCTTTTTTTTAAAATTTTGATCCTGCACACTTCACAAATGCATAAAAATGCACTAATAGCAACACTTATAATTTAAAACTAATACATTATCGGTTGTCTCCCACTAGAGCCCGATTTATTATTGTGGCACAACCCAATTATCTCAATTACTCAGACTTCATCAAGATAGACAGTGGAAATATTCTTTATCCAGTCTTTTGGACCAATATATAGTTTCACACGTTGTACATTTACCTTGAAGACACTTTCATCTTTATTTTCAAGTTCCACTACTCCAAATGAGTAGACTTGACTTACTTTAAATGGGCCAAACCATTTAGATTTGAGATTACCTAGAAACAGTTTGAGTTTGGAATTGAATAGAAGCACCAAGTCGCCTTTCTGGAAATCCATCTTTTCAATCCTGCTGTTGTGGTACTTATTCATTCTTTCCTTACATAGATCAGCCCGATCATAAGCTCCAAGACAGAACTTATCCATCTTATTTAGCTACCCCAGTCTCATATTTGCTGCTTCATTCTAGTTTAGATTAAGCCGCTTTATTGCCCACAACGCTTTATGCTCTAGCTCAATCGACAAAAGGCATGACTTACCATAAACTAATTGGTATGGCGATATGCCAATGGGCGTCTTAAAGGCCATTCGATATGCCCATAATACATTGTCCAGCTTCCTAGACCAATTTTTTTAGCTAGCATTTACAGTCTTGGCAAGGATAGGTTTGATTTCCCAATTAGAGATCATCACTTACCCACTAGTCTGTGGGTGGTATTGGGTATCCACCTTATTCTATTTGACTGTATAGTTTTCTAAGGCATCTCTGAATATCTTGTTGCAGAAGTGTGATCCTCCATCGCTTATGATGGTACATGGTACCCTAAAGTGAGAGAAGATATTTCTCTTTAAAAATACAACCGCCCACTTCCCTTCATTATCATCTAGACCCACAGCCTTGACCTATTTTGACACATAGTCAACAACAACTAGTATGTACTTCATTCCAAATGAGCTCACAAACGGCCCCATGAAGGCAATACCCCAAACATCAAACAGTTCTACCACCAATATCTTAGACATTGGCATCTCATGGAACTTTAAGATAGACCCTTTCCTTTGACATTGGTCACATCTCTTTATGAACTCATAAGTATCCTTGAACAAAGTGGGCCAATAGTAGCCGCTTTGAAGAAATTTTCTAGTAATATGATCACCAGCATGGTGACATCCAATTGCGGAAGCATGGCTTGCTTCCAATACACTCAGCATATCTACTTCTGGGACACACCGTCTAGTAATCCCATCTGCTCATTACCAAAAAAGATACGGCTCATCCCAAAAGTAATGGTTCACATCAAGGAGAAACTTTTTCTTTGATGAAAGGAAAGATTCTCTGTTCTCACCTCACTTACCATATAATTCGCGAAGTCAGCATACCAAGGTTTTTTTTAGCACTGTAGCCAATACCTTCTTATCAGGAAAGGAATCATTAATATAAAGCTCGTCTTTTTACTACCTTCTCGCCTTTGAGTTTGGATAAGTGATCAGCCACCTGATTCTTACATCCCTTATGATCCTTGACCTTGAAGTCAAATTCCTGAAGTAGTAATGCCAACTGAATCAACCTTGGTTTAATATCCTTCTTCTAGATTAGGTACCTCAAGGCAGTGTGGTTAGTGTGTACCACCACCTTGGTACCTAGCAAACATGCCCAAAACTTCTCAAAAGCATACACCACTGCTAAAAGTTCCTGCTCTATGATGGTGTAGTTTTTCTAAGCTCCATTCAGTGCATTGCTGGCATAATAAATTGGATGAAATAATTTGTCTTTCTTTTGCTCCAACACAACTCTAAGGGAAACACTGCTTGCATCATACATTATCTGAAACACGTTTGATCAGTCCAGTGCAACAATGATAGGGGCCTCCATCAGCTTTCTCTTAAGTCATTCAAATGCATTAATGCAATCAGCATCAAAGAAAAACTTAGTTTCCTTCTAAAAAAGTTTACAAATTGAATTTGTAATTCTAGAGAAGTCTTTGATAAACCTCCGGTGAAAGCCAGCATGCTCAAGAAAACTACGCACCCCTTTCACTAAAATAGGAGGTGGTAGCTTCTCAATAACCTCTACCTTGGCTAGATTGACCTCTATCCTTTATGCTGAAATTTCATGTCCGAGAACAATACCCTTTTTTACCATAAAGTGGCATTTCTCCCAATTAAGCACGAGATTGAATTCCACACACCTCTACAAAGCCTTACTCAAGTTCTCAAAAGACAGCTCAAATGAATCTCCAACCACAAAAAAATCATCCATGAGCACCTCCAAGGTGTCCTCAACCATATCCGAGAAAATAGACATCATACACCTTTGGAAGGTAGTGGGTGTATTACATAACCCAAATGACATCCGCTTGAATGCAGAAGTACCATATGTTTATGTGAACATCATCTTCTGTTGATCTTCAGGAGCAATATAGATCTAATTGTAACTAGAATATCCATCCAAAAAGTAGTACCACCCCCTTCCTGTTAATTGATAAAACATTTGATCCATGAAGGGAATTGGGAAGTGGTCCTTTAAAGTCCATGAGTTTAGTTTACGGTAGTCCATGCAAACTCTCCAACCAGTCACATTCCTGAGAGGAATCAACTCGTTCTTTTCATTTAGAACAACAGACATGCCCCCTTTCTTGGGCACACTTTGAACTGGGCATACCTATTTACTGTCAGAAATAGGGTAAACCACTCCTGCATCTAGCCACTTAATAATTTCCTTCTTAACTACCTCTTTCATTGGTGGGTTAATTTAGTGTTAATGCTCAATGCTAGGAGTACATTCTTCCTCAAGTTGTATCTTATGAGTGTAGATGCCAGGAAGAACGCCAATAATATCAATAATAGTCTAGCCTACTACTCTTTTGTATCTTTAAATTACCAAAATGAGTGACTCTACCTGCTGCTAACCCAAGCCAGCCACAATAATAACAGGTAGTGTATTCCCACTACCCAGGAACACATACCTCAAATGACTGGATAACTCTTTCAGCTCCAGGATTGGTGGTTCTTCTATAGAAGGCTTAGCAAGTGGACTAGGATACTTTTCTAAGTCCAGGTCCAACTTCTTGGGGGCATATGAGTAAGACCCCATGCCTATTAAGGCACATACAGTCATCTCATAATCTTTTATACCTTCCTGATCAAAATTCATCAACACTGCAGCCAAGGTTTCAACAACAAATTTCCCTTTCATCGGTACTTCCTACTTCTCCTCATAATAGACATCTACAATGGAAAACACAATCATTTCTTTCTGCTGCTTCATTGATTAGCACATATCAAATTGCACCACTTTATCATTCAGCCTGAATAAGAGCTCATTAGCTCGCAAATCAATCAGGTCGACCCAAGATTATGGGCACCTCGAAATCCACCTCGCAATCCAGAATAACAAAATCCACAGGAAATATGAAACTAGAAACCTACAACAACATATCATACAAAATACCAGCAGGTCCTTTGACCGACCTATCCGCCATCACAAGTTACATGTTAGTGGGTGTGGGATCACACAAACCAAAGTTTTTGCAAACAACTAGCAACATCAGATTGATGCTAGCTCCCAAGTTGCACAGTGCTTTTTCAAAGTCAAGAGGTCCAATAGTGCATGGGATAGTAAATGCTCCCGAATTTATTTTTCTGTACTAGAGACCTTATAGAAATAGCACCATAATGATATAAATTGTCCATCAGCTCAAAACTAACCAACCACTTCTTTGTGATGAGGTCTTTCATGAACTTTGCGTACTCGTGTATTTTCTCTAATGCCTCCACCAGTGGTAGATTAATCATTAACTTCTTCAGCATAGCCATGAATTTGCTGAACTTTATGTCGTCGGATTTCTTCTTCACCTGATGAGGGAATGGAGGAGGTGGATTTGGAAGAGTGGTAATTACTACTTCAGCCTTTTTCCCTTATTCTTCTCTAAGTTATCCACCTGCTGACTGTTGGATGGTGTGTCATAAATAAGCTAATCTAATTTCCTATACTCCACCGCATGATAAATCTCTGCTTCTTCAACATCATCAGCTACAATATCAACTGTAAGCTTACCCTCAGGAGGGCCTGCCAATACCTTACTACTTCTAGTAGTGATAGCCATGTAAAAGCTATTATTTCTCGGGTTTTGAATAGTGTCACTTGGCAATGTTCCAGTCTTCCTCTGATTCAAAGCTGTCGATAGTTGGCTCATTTATTTCTCCAACTACTTTATAGAGATAGAGTACGAGTTCACCAACTGACTCATAGAAGATAAATCGCTCTTCATAGTAGTCACTCCAGAGTTGGTAGCTTTAAATCCCTTTAATAATTTCTCCACTATGTCCTCCATGGATATGTTGCTAGGCTAGTTGCAACACTATCTCTATTTCTGGGAGGTACATATAGCTCACTCCTATCATTCTTACCTTTCCAATTTCCTTTCTCTTTATCCTTATAACCATCCTTGTCGTAGGAGTTCCAACCTTGACTTCCTTGTATATTGCCTTAGAAACCCCCTGATTATTCAAATAGTTAGCCTCTTCTTCCAAATTAGAATCATCTCTACCTTTAGCTGTAACAACCTTCACTTTCTCAGTCTTTACAGATAGTAAATGGTTGGTTAACAAATCCATCTATGTCTTTAAGTATGCCATGTCTTTATCACATTCTTCCTTTTTCTTGCATTGTTATGTAGTCATTACAATAGACACAGTAGGGCTTGCTACCACAGAATCCCTGTTATGCCAAGCTCTACTTTGTTTAGTCATCCTATCAAGCATCTTTGAGGCCTCCTAAAAAGTGAGATCCACAAATGATCCCCTTGTAGCATTATTAATAACTAGGTTTGTAATAGAGTACAAAGCCCAATAAAGAGCCTCCATCAGATGAATATCTTTCATATTATGGTTCGAACACTACATAAGCTTCTTTTTTAACCTATCCCATGTCTCATAAAGGTCTTTGGTAGGGAGCAGCCTAAAGTTGCTGATCTCATCCCTTAATTGTACCCTTCTTAAAGGCGGAAAGAACCTCTATAGGAAAGCCTCTTTCAGTTGCCTCCAGTTGGTTATGGAATCGGGCGTCAGCCCTTCCCAAATAGAGACAATGAAAATAAATGTAGCCAGATGGTATTCTATCCCACTTCCGGGTTATCAAATGACTTGTAAATAGTGACAATATACACTAAATACATATTGGGATCATCTCCCGGGAGTCCACCAAACAACCCCTTCAGATGAAGGAGCTGGATCATTGTACTAGTAACATTAAACTTTGTTCCTAGTGCTAGAGGTGGAGGAATAATAGCTTCAGTGGCACCAGCTCCATCTATTCCGTCTTCTTCATCATTAAGATCAAATTGAATAGCTTGACGATCAGGTCTTGACCTGAAAGGACAGTTTTTGTTCACATTTCTGTTCACTGGTGCAACTACATTCTCTCGACACATTCAATTAGTAGGATCTAAAAAGTCATCATCCCTCAAATCATCATCATTAGGCTTAGGATGATGTGCCTATTAGCCATTCTGCTGATTTAGTTAAGCTCTAGCCAATGCAACTAGTTTCTCAGCATCTTGGGGTTCTATCATTCTGCCAATAAGTTGCAGTTCCAGATGTATTGTTGCTAATGGTGCACCTGATATCCATGTACTTAGCATACACAACAACTCCCCTACACAAACAAAAGTAACAAACAAAAGAAAAATTTAGGAAACTTGACCAAAGGTGAATTAACCAACACAAACTTAATTGAGAACTGTAGTCCCCGGCAATAGCGCTAAAATTTGTTACGCCTAAATTACACCTCTCTTATGAGAGAGTAATAGGTTGCTGACAAATATAGAACCCAACTGGGTTGGGTGTCAAATCCTACAGGGAATACAGTGTTCACTAAGTATTGTGATTATTATTAGACTTTTGCTCTAAGGTTCTGAAATTAAGGGGGGTTGGAAATGTTAACGGTGCTCTTTTGTATTTGTGTTACACCAAAAGTCCAACTAATAATAGAAAATGTAGATGTAATTTCAATGAGAATGAATTAAATAGAGTTATGCTCACCAAGATCTTCAAACAATTAGGGTTGCTAGTTTGTGTTCGAAATAAAACTTATGTATCCAATTTCCTGAATTATTTAATTCTAAGGATTACTCATGTGTTTCTCAACCTAATGAGTATATTACCCTTTACTTTTCTCAAACTTAAAGAATTCATGTATTATTCAATAACACTCTCATGAGGGTTGATCCTGTTAAGGCATCAACCCATTAACCCAATGGGTAAACCTATGGAGTTCTTGTGAATTACTTATTTTCCCAACATCCACTTTATTGTCATGCAAGTGGAGTTTATGGGATCACTTCTCAAGTTTACAAGTTGGTGATCTATCACATGACTGATGGTTAGAAATCAAACCCATTCACAACCCCAAAATAGTTCTCTACATCAAGGCTCCGATAACCCTAGTTATGGGAGTTTAGCCAGTCATCTCTATCTAAGAAATCAAAGTTATATTGATGTTCATAAATAACTTCAGAAAAGTACTTACAAATGTCACAATATTGTTCTTCTCAATCTTTGATGGAAAATCTGAAAACTAATAATCAACTCTCAAATTCTAGATTCAAATCCCAATGAAAAAGTAGTACAAGTTGGTGATCTATCACATGACTGATGGTTCACCATTTCTATCATCACAGAGTCTTCTGTAAAATTGAGTTTTAGTTAGAGTTAACGGTTAACTTGGTGGTTCATCGCAACACTGACGGTCCACCATTTTGACCGTCTGAAGTGTTTTTCTGCCACTTTTCTGAGACTTTTTCTTCAGCTAGATTCTTACCCTGAAACATTAAAAACCAGCATTAAACAAAACCTTAGTTGCATGAAAACATACAACTTTCTCAAGAGAAAAATACAAAATGTTCTGTTGAAAGCATGAACATCAACATCCTTAACCTAAGATTGTTGCTTATCCTCAAGAAACTCCGCATCCAATTACAAACATAAAACATACTATGAAAAGCAGCTAACTAATGAATCAGTCTGATGCAACCATTTACTCATTATTTCACTCACATGAGTTTCAACCAGTAGGTTCTACACCCAGCATTTATTATAATTCAGCACACACAAACATGGATGTTATGTCTCACAGAGAACAATAGAACTAAGAAAAACTCCAGTTGTCCTCACAAAAATGAAGTCCAGCACTCTTTATACTATGTGAACACAATCTAAACTCCCACGCTCATCAAAGAAGTAACAAGCATATTCCAGGTACCCATAGGGTTTCCCTTTGCTATTTAACAAACCCTCAAAAATGATTCGCTAGGATCAAACATATCTTTTCTAGGTTTGTAATGAGGTTTCAGGCTAGGTGAGGATACTCTTTTGGGTAAAGTGACTTATTAGTGCTTAACTCTCCTTTCCCTAGCAATTTTTCAGCCCTAAGCTGCTATTTTTATCAACTTGCTTGTAATCTCGCTTAATCAATTCTACTTACATCATCAATTGTACTTAAAAAAATTTATTTTTGAATAAGCATCAGCCATCCTAAACTTATGCTGATGCAATAAGCTAAGGTGCATAATATCATTGGACAGATCAGGTCTAAATGCCTTTAAACTATATTTTAAACCTACTTTCCACTGGGTTCTTACATTTTGATAATAGCCACCCTCCACTTACATTTTTTTCCAAAGTTAAGGTGCACAATTCCCAATATCGGGATAGGGCCAGAGTTGAATGCTAATGCCCTGTAGAGAGTTAATTATAGTTATGGGAAAAAAAAAGAAAACCACTAAAAAGCTTAAAATGGGTTTGAGTGAGGAAGAGATCTTAGACAGGTTAACTATTTAGGCTAAGTGGACTAAAAATACAAGAAGGCCTGCCATCCTATCCTACTGAATCAGTTAGAGAATAGTATTAATGACTTGGGCAAGTTCTATGCACTATACTATGCAAGAACTCAAGACAAATCCTCACACACAGAGAGGCAACTGAGTTAAACTTCTTTTGCTACTCTTAGGATTTCCATCACATGATTCATGCACCTCTTACATGTTAATGACAAATACAGACTCACTGAAGGTTATGCACCCATGCTACATGATCAGAGTAAATAATCACACATACATGCTCATAGTCTTATGCCAACATCATTCATTATTTATATCTACAAAGGGATACTGAAATAGGAAAGAAAAAAAACATTCAATAGAATATTTACATCACCATCTTAGCAAATTAGAAATGCAAAAATAAGACACCACCAAAGAAAAATAGATACATTATCCTCAAAGCATTAATTTAAAGTACAAGGAAATGGTTTTTCTTATTTTGCCTCTTATTCATCTAAGGCGTCTGTGAAGTGTGGCAAGGCTTCTGCGTCCTTACTTAGTGCAATGTTGGCCCCTATGATGGTAGGGGCACTCACAGCCTCACCCTCCAAGATTTGAGGAATCGTCTCTCGAACTGATCTTGCATTGTGCCCCATTGCTGGGGCAGCACTAGTGGATACCCCTGCTGCTTCATCTTTTTCTTTATTTCTCCTCTTTTCTTTATTTTTTAGTGACTTCTATCGAGATCTCTTAATATCATGCTGTTCTTATTGGTCTGGTGTCATTTCTACTCTCTTTCTTCTCTTTATTTCTTTCCTTACAGCTTTTTAATCCATTTGCTCCTTCCCTTTATCTTTCACTGGTCTTCCCATCAAGTCCATATTACCCTCGTCAATATAAATTTCCACCAAGGTTGGGTCGAACACAAGTTGTTGTGACTGCCTACTCTTCATCTCTGCAATAACCGCCTTTGCTTGTTCAAATTCAGCCATTAGCTTGGCAAGGTCAGGGAGGGACAGTGAATCGAGCCTTTTGTTGATATAAAGTTCCATGGTGTCCATCCTAGTCTGAATGGTTTAGAATGGACGAACTGCATCAACCACGATTTTATCAACCAAAGGCTTAAAGTCTGCAACCCACTTATCTAGTTGTCTCTGAAACCTCTTTTGCATCTTCACTGACTTAGCAAAATTTTTTGGTGTGAACCTATATTCAGCAAAATTTGCTCCATCCATAGATTGTGTGGAACCTGACCCTGCTGATATGCCTTAGGGTACATACTCAGATAGCACATAGGTGGTAATGGGTAAAGGCATACCTGTGGGAATCTCTGTAGTATCAGGAGCTGGTGTAGATTGATTTTGGTAAGCTGGAGGCTTGGTGACACGCATCTCGAACTTTGAGTCATCTTTTGAATTCTCAAGGTCTTGTTTGTGTATAGCCTAGACTTTATTGTCTACTCCATGAATTAAGGACACACCATCTTGTCTGCATAAAGCCGTGATTAAGCACGAAAATGGCAATGAACTGGAGATTTTGTGTGCCCTCACTAATATCTCATCTACAATTATCTGGCCAAAGTCAATTTGAAGCCTTGAGATCAATCTTGCCACTAAAACGATTCTGTATTTATCTATGTTTTCATCCCCTTTTGTTGGCATTAACCTCAAATAAACAACAGCCCACCAGAATTTGGCCTTAAAACTAATAGAGTATTTTGCAATACGCTCCCGTGAGTTTATCAACAAGGAGGTGTTACCATCCTCAATAAAGAATGAGGCGACCCAAGACCTTTGAGTGGAAGCGTTTCTCAATCTGTACTCAAGATCAAGAAAAACAAGTGGGGCCTCGTAGTTTTGTCTGAATAACATCCTATTGATTGTTTGGGATGAAATATCAATTGTGACTCCTCGGATAGGTACAGACTCTCTATTCGGAAAATTTGTAATTATGTCCCCTTTAGAAAATCCTGTTTTACCAGTACAAGATAATTTGCAAAAAATTCTCTTACCTAATTCCGTTGATAGGCTCCTGGTGGCTGTCTCATCTATGCTAGTTCATACTGGTTGAACCGGCGTTCCAACTCAGGATATTCATGTAAGTCCTTGGTCACAATCTGATGCTTTTCTACAAATGACCTTTTGATCCCTCTCGCATTGGGTGTTAACCGATCATATAACTTATCACGTGCTCCCTCTATCTGCTATTTAATTGCTTCCCAAACTTAAGGATCCTTACATCAGACAACATTATCATCCTCTGGTTCAGTTTCTACGTTGTCCGCTTCAGTTTTCCCTTCTATATTAGCATCCTTAGTTTCAATATCAGTTGGCTTAGGTGTAGTGGCATCAACTGTGGCCTCCTCT
>NC_061112.1:3496673-3693614 GCF_002878395.1 Capsicum annuum
TACCCCATTACAAACATTGTATTATATTTAGTATTAGTTCAGTTTTGAACCTTATGGACTTATAGCTTATATTCTGTATATTTATAATGTATTATTCAGTGCATAGTTATAGATGTCAATCAAGGGTTAGCTTATGGTCCTTCGGGGTCATGAGCACCGTGTAGCATTCTGGGTACCAGATTCGGGGTATTACACTTTTCAATACTAATATCATTCAAATGCAACCCTTTTGGGTATCTAATTTGCATGGATCAATTTTAATGAACATAAGCTACTTTAAAAAGAAAAAATAAAAAAATACGGGTCACTTTTGTGTCATGATGGATTGCCTCCCATCCAGCGCCTAGTGTAACGTCTTGAGACAATGATCTTCAATCCTCAAGTTGGTTCCTTGAGGTGCCATTCATCCACTTTTGTGTCCACTATATTTATGTCGGACACCACTTGTAGTTCCATTGGTTGTTTCTTAGATTTATACACCCAAAAGGAAACCTCATCATTTTAACCCAAAATTTTGTTTTTCCTTAGTCCATATCAACAATTGCTCTACCGGTTTCCAAAGGCGGTCTCCCAATAATAATGGTTATTTCTAGGTCGATTTCAAAATCTAGGACAACAAAGTCCACCGGCAAAATTTAGTGATTGACCTTCACCAATACATCATACAAGACTCCAATCGATTTCTTGATAGAGCGATCTGCCATCAAAAGCCTCATTATGGTGGGAGTAGGAGTGCCCAAACCAAGTCTTTGATAGATTACATATGGCATTAGATTGATGTTTGCACCAAGGTCACACAAGGTTTTCTCAAATTTGTGTGTTCTAATGGTGCAATGGATAGTGAAGGCTCCCGATCTTATTTTTTTTTCCGCCATAGCACTAGTCATGATAGAATTACAACCATGGGTAACTTCAATGGTTTCACTATCCACAAGGCATTTCTTGGACATCAATTTCTTCATTAGCTTAGCATACCCCAAAATTTCTTGAATAACTTCTAACAACGGGATATTGATTGAAAGATTGCTAAGCTTGGTGAGGAACTTCTTGAATTTGACATTCTCTTTTTTTTTGAGTCTTTACGGGAATGGAGGGGGAATTTTCATTGGAGACAAGGGGTTACATTGCGGTTCATCAACCTAGACTACCTTAGGAGTTCCCTCCTTATCCACCATCTTTTCAATTATTATTGGTTCTTCATCATCCCCTTTATGTGAGTTTGGATCCTCATTATTTGACTCACCCACAGTGTTCATTTGATAATGAAGAGACTTTTCTTTAACCCCAACCCCTTGTGAACCATGTTCTCTATAGCTTCGGGTGACAATTGCTAAGAAGTGAGCATCGTTTTTAGGATTTGGCACCGTATCACTTGGGAGGCCACCCTTAAGATTAGCATTAAGTGCGGTTAAGATTTGGCCAATTTAAGTCTCCAATTTCTTAATTGAAGAGGAGGATGATACAACCGTTTGGTTGATTTGCAATAGTCTCCTTTCGATTCTTGTACCATATTGTTTGTCCCTTCCATATTCATCAAGATTCTAGCAAGCACATCCTTGGCTTTGAACTTTTCGGGATCCATAGGATTGGACTCCTTACTCTTCACTCGTTCATGGGGGGCATAAATCTATTATAATCCCTTTACTTATCCCTCCAATCATTATCTCTATCTCTATTATGCCATTGTCTTTCTCGATCAAAATTGTTTCAACCTTGGATCCCACCGTGCCTTTGATAGGTGTGAGGGAACCCCCCGAGTAGTTTGCCGAGTATCTAATTTTTTCATCGAGGAATTTTTCCTCCAATTCATCATATCCTTTGGATGCGATGACATTTACCATTTTTGTGGGCATAACAATCACATGCTTTCTAAGTAGGTCCAATTGTATCATTATTTTTGCAGCATTTTCCTCCCTCTCTTCTTATTTCTTTCGTTGCTCTTTCTTTGATTGGAGGATTCCATTGTATCCCAAAAGGCTTTCAATAAGACCAACCATAACCATTGATACCTTACTATTTAACCATTCAAAACCATTTAATCCATTTATACCATTTAGGGTTCCATTACCAAGTTATACCATCCATAGTTCAATGAAAGTCCAACAATTTAACCATAAACATTCTCATAGACATTTTATCAAACAAGTTGGGGGCATAGTATTTCCAAAGCCAAAATCAAGTACCAATTAATCATTCCCATGCAACCAAATGTTAAAACCACCATAATAATATGAAAACCAGTGGCGGATCCAAGATTTAAGGAGAGTGGGTGCTTACTATAGAAAAAAATAAAAAATCACGAGCACCTAAACAACTTCTAGTTTAGTGGGTGCTTTTATATAATTTATACCCATTTTTGTATATTTTTTATGCAATTATACCTATTTCACGTCGCGTTTAGTGGGTGCCGGAGCACCCAAAGTTGATGTGTAGGTCCTCCCCTGATGAAAATCATAAGTAAAAGACATGAGAAAACCATAACCAAGAATTATAACAAAAACCCCCAACATATATTTGAAAACCCAAAACCATACAATATTTATTCCATGAAAAAAATTCATAAAACATGCCTTTAGTTGGAACTAACAATGAGGGAGGAGTAACTTGCCTTGGATTACGAAGATGACGGAGAGAAATCGCCTTAGTAAGTCCCCCAAATCGATCCTATTGATGAAGCCCCTAGCCTTTCTTACCAAGAGCCTTTGAGAGAATTTCAGTATTTTAAGAGAATTTCTAAGTGTTTAAAATTCGAATAATAGGGTAAATAATGTCCAAAGGGTGATACAAGTTGTGCGGCCTTAAGAGGTAAAGAGGGGAAATGTCTAGATTTCCCCTAACTTAAACTACTTAAAATTCTCGCTGGATGGTATGACCACCCCACCCCAACCATACACTAGGGTACAAGTGGTACACTTATCTCGTACCCTAGGCCTCCCCTTAGACTTCAATACTATCCAACATACGACCACCTAAGCCAAACCGTACCCAACCATATGAATTGTACCATGAAACCATACCTTAGGCAGAATAGAATCACCTAGATTAAACTTAGGGAAATATACGATTGACATCTTACCATTCGTACCCTAACATCTGACATGTATGTTTTAACCATACATTGAAAAAAAGCTAACCAACCCACACTGGTCACCATACGACAAAACCATCCAAATCGTACCCTATCATACGAGTCATATTATGTTGTCCAGAAGCCAAAAACCGAGGAAATTTTTCTAAGGGTCAAAATCCAGGGTGTTTCAGTCTCCCCGACAAGGATCATTCGTCCCTGATTGAAGGACAAGGTATTACAAGTATGATTTACACCCCAACATATCTATTCCAACCTTTAACCAAGACATAACACAAGGATTTCCTTTTAAAAAGTCAGAAAACAAAGATGTGATCAAGAATACATACCTTCAGCAGGAATATCCAGAGCCAAAAAAAAATGCAGATACTTAGACTTTATGTCCTCTTCTGCTTCCCAAGTAGCCTCTTCCACCTTGTGGTTCTGCCATAGAACCTTAATTGAAGCTACATACTTGGTTTGTAACCGACGAACCTACCAATCCGAGATCTCAACCGGGGTCTCCTCATAAGACATAGAATCCGAGATACCTAACCCTTTCAAAGGAACAATCGATGAAGGATCATCTATACACTTTCTCAACATAGAGATATGAAATACCAGATGAATTGAGCTCTAACTAGAAGGAAACTCCAATTCATACACCAAATTACCAACCCTTCTTAAAACCATATAAGGACCAACATACCGGAGACTAAGCTTTCCTTTTTTCCTAAACCTCATTACTCTCTTCATAGAAGACACCTATAGGAATACCTTATCCCCAACCTCAAACTCCAACTCCCTGTGCCTTATATCTACATAAGACTTTTGGTGACTTTGGGCAACCTTAAGCCTATCCCAAATCACATTTACCTTTTTCATAGCCTGATAAACCAAATTCGGGCCAAACATATCCACCTCACTAAGATCAAACCACCCAATAGGAGATCTACACCTCCTACTATATAATGCCTCAAGGGGCCATCCCAATACTAGAATTATAGTTATTGTTGTAAGTAAACTCTACACGAGGTAAAACTTGTAGAGTTCTCTCTTCTTGACCATCTATCTGTGTGTGAAAAGCAGTACTCAGACTAACCTTAGTCCTCAACCCTTTCTGAAAAGACCGCCAGAAGTGAGATAAAAACTGCATACCACGATTAGAGATGATCATAATAGGTACCGTATGCAGCTTCACAATCTCATGAAGATACAACCTCACATAATCCTAACCAAAAAAGTTAGTCCTCACTGCTAAGAAGTAAGCCAACTTTATTATCCCATCTACGATGACCCAAACTGAATCGATTAAGTTCCAAGACTGAGGAAGACCGACAATGAAATCCATATTGATCACCTCCTATTTCCATTCCAACAATTCAATTTCTTGATATAGATCCCCAAGATTCATGTGCTCAACTTTTACTTGTTGACACACCATGCATTTGGCCATAAAATCAGTCACATCCCTCTTCATGCCATTCCAATGATACATATCCTTAAGATCATGATAAATTTTTATTGAACCGGGATGAACGACATAGCATAATTTATGTGCCTCGGCCAGTATCCTTCCATGCAAACCATCGATCTAATGAACACATAACCTCCCTTGGTACCACAACGTACCATCACCACTGATCTGAAATACCATTAACTTTTACCTATATACCTCACACTTGATTTTCATCAGGATCGAATCCAGTATTTGATTCTCCTTGATCTCTACACCAAGAGGCGACTGAACCACTTCCTGTACCAAGACCCCACCATTCTTGGAGTCCAAAAGACGAACTCAAGATTAGGCAAGTAATGAATATCCTTCACTAATTCTCGCTTCTCCTTATTCACATGAGCTAAAATCCCCATGGATAACCTGCTAAGAGCATAAGTAACTATATTAGCTTTACCTGGATGGTAGTGAAGACTCACATCATGGTCCTTGAGAGCTCAAGCCATCTATTCTTCCTGAGATTAAGCTCTTTTTGAATGAACACATACTGCAGACTCTTATGATCAGAAAAGATGTCCACGTGCACTAAATACAAACAGTGTCGCTAGATTTACAATGCAAACACCATCGCTAACAGCTCTAAATCATGAGTAGGATAATTCCTCTCATGCACCTTCAACTTCCTCGAAGCATAGGTAATCACCTTTCCATGCTGCATCAAAATGCATCACAGGTCCCACCTGGGATGCATCACAACATTTAACCAGAATTCATATTTAGAGAATTTGGCATACAGCTGCTACTCCTTCAAGGTCTGTAACACAACCCGAAGGTGATTAGAATTATCCACCTAAATCTTAGAATACACCAGAATATCATCTATGAACACAAAAAAAGATCCAGAATCTGACAAAATACCCTGTTCATCAAATCCATGAATACCGTCAGGGCATTAGTCAAATCAAATGATATCACCAAGAACTTAAAGTGCCCATACCAAGTTTGAAAAACTGTCTTAGGGATATCCACTTCCCTAATATTAAGCTAATGATACCAAGATAGAAGATCTATCTTATAAAAGAATTTGGTACCTTCCAACTTATCAAACAAGTCATCTATCCTTAGAAAAGGATATTTGTTCTTAACTGTCACCTTATTCAATTACTTATAGTCACATCCGAAGGAAACCATCCTTCTTATGCACTACTAACACCAATGCACCCCACGGGGATACACTAGTACTGATGAAACCCTTATCTAAAAGATCCTTAAGTTGCTCCTTGAGTTTCCTCAACTCAGTCGTAGCTATTCTATAAAGAGGAATACATATTGGATGAGTGTCCGAAAGCAAATCAATCCCAAACTCAATCTCCCTATTTGGAGTAACACTAGGAAGATCATTTGGAAAGACCTCAAGAAACTCATTCATTATCAAAAGTAAATGCAAAAATGCACCTTCCGAGTTAGAATCTTTAATCCATACTAGATGATAGATACACGCTTTAGAGATTAATCTTCAAGCTCTAAGATATAATATAAACCTCCCCTTAGGTGCTAGGAAACCTCTCTCTCATTTAATAATTGGTTCACCAAGAAACCTAAAGACAACCCTACGGGTCCGACAGTCTAAGGACACATAGCACGAGTGTAACCAATCCATGCCCAGAATGACATCAAAATTCATAATATCTAATTCATACAAATCCACCAAAGTCTCCTTACTACCAACAGATACCACATACACTCTATAGACTCTTTTAGCAAACACGGAGTTACCAACCAGCGTAGAAATAGAAAAAAGATTTGAAATAACCTCGGGATCAAAACCAAATTACATAACTATAAATGGGGTCACATAAGAGAGAGAAGACCCTGGATCAAGTGAACAATAAAAATCTCGAGAAAAGAGTTTCAACATACCAGAAACCAACCAACCTATACTGCTCACCATATGACCAAACCATCCAAACCATACCCTATCATACGAGTGGTATCCCAACTCATATGAAGTCTGAAAGTCAAAACTGAGGAAATTTTTTGAATGGTCAAAACCCAGGGTATTTAAGAAATATAACCAAGTGAGCATCCAATGTTTTCGCTGATAATAAACAATAATAATTCAAAAGTTTTAATCTTAATTCACAACTAAAAACTATTGGAAATTTAGCTACAATTGTCTTTCCCAAATTAGTAAGGTTTTTTCTCACTACCAAAATTGAATTCTAATTAAAAGATGCCTCAAAAGTGTAAGAGTTTTACTTTTTTGAAAGTTGGAATCAACTATGTGAATTTACAAATCTGACCCTGAAAGAATATCATGCCATCGTAATTGCGATTGCCTAATCGTGATCGCGACTTCCGCGATTATGGTGATCCCCTCACGATTGCTAACTTTGACTGGGTCTTGTTCGGCCACGATCGCGACCTTCAGACCGCGATCGCAGCAACTAAGGGTCAATCCCTGCTCTGGATTTTCTAGATTTTTCACTAACTTTGTCTGTTTTATTTTTTTTCAGCTCACTTCACTTATTTTCGCCCAATTACATCTAAACCAGTAAATCAGGGGAATTAGCGCATTCAAATGAAAAATTTGCCTCAGTTACACAATTAAATCATAGTAATGTGCACAAATTTTGTCACGACCAAAAAATGAGGGTCATGATGGCATAAGTCATGACATACCTTGACAAGTAAGCTTATCATCCAAACTGATGCAAAAAGAAAAAAATAGATATATCCCAAGGTAAGCCTTCTAGGATCAAGACAAACTATATAAGTAATCCTAACCGTGTGAAAAGAACTTATCCAAAATACCAAGCATGCCTAAAACTAGGTGTCATTAGTGTAAGAACTACTAATACAATCAAGAGTCAAATACGCAGAAAAATAACCACAAAGAAATAACATCTATCTCTGAATACTAATAAACACACAACTAGTATAGAAAGATAGAGGTGAACTCAGGATGCATGAATGTCCAATCGCTACCTTGGAAGCTCCAACAATCACATGAGTCAAGCAAGCTAAGGAGTAATCAAACTAGGACCAGTACCAAAAGGGTGTAGTAGGCATGAGTACGGTCCACTTGTACTATATAGGTATCATAGACCGACCGAGCAAAGTATAAAATAAAGCATACAAAATACACATTAAGGGCGCATCACTTGCAATCAGAAAATATCCCATAATGGCAGCCCACACCACTTGCACTAACAATTCTAATACATATCATATATTATAACAACACACCAAGATAGAATACAAGTATACATTATGTAACATATAAGTAGAACAAGGGAGAATGTATATACAAGATCATCCAATACAAGTTAAGGAAGGTAAGATATATACATGGAAGACAAGTAATATGGAAACACAACACAAACACAATAAAGTAAGGGCAATGCATATTATAATGATGATGATGATGATGATGATGCATGAGATCATTGCACAGCCTCTGGGATCATCACACACACCCCGTATACACCTACAAAGCTAAAGCTTCCCGATGTAGGACTCATGGGGGGTTGTCAACCAGTATACAATCCATATATCTCATATCTCCTTTCCTACACATACCTCAGAAAGGGTTTTATAAGGTGTTATAATATCTCCTTCCTCGCACATCCCTTGGGGAGGGTTTTTAAGAAGATGTTGCCAGTGTTACTTAGTGTTGCCACGGTAGTACCAATGTTTTATGAATGAGTAATATATGAGGATGTAATGATCAGAACCAATCACAATAAGTATTTCTACACCCAACCACATGATATATTTCCACAACCAACCATAATGATACATTTCCACAACCATGGGAGCCAATATCCACTCATTATTTTTGTTTCATCCATAAATTTCCCTATGTCTCATATGTCAATAAAGTATGAACATAATAACAATGCACCAAGGGAAATACATTAAACATTTTAAAACCACAATACAATATTCACATGTATTCAAGGCTATCAATAGCACATAGAACCCCACACAGTCAAACATATCATATAATATCTCAATTTCGATAATTACATCATATATAGTTCCCCATATGGGCACATCACATAGATATCCATTTTTAATGATTATTTCCCATCCTTGACATGCATTTTGTACCAACATTTACTACCTAGTCCATTCTAAAAGAGTTAAGTGATAACCTACCTCAAAGCCAAAACTTGTTCGCTACATTTTGAACTCATGACCTTACTTTTTACGAATGATTTTGAACTCCACTAAAAATATCAAATATGGAATCTACGCATCAAAATAAAACAAATGACACCCAATATTGACTACTCTTGGTTCGGGGTCAAAATGGATTCCCGGAATGGGTTTTCAAAAAAGGAGGGAAAGATCAAAACTTTACTTCAAAAACATGTTCCCCATATTTTTAGGAACCTATAGTTGAAAACCCGAGTCAAATCGAGTAAAAATGTGGTTCAAATTGAAGAAAAACCATTTTTGATCTTTATCAAGTAAAATCTTTGAAATTCGGGTTAAAATCAAGAATCAGAGTTGTGTTGAAGGTAAAATTGATGAAAAACTAGAAATTATAAGATAAAAACACTATTCAAGTGAAAAAAGTTAAAGTGAAGTTTAAAATAAAGCCCTAAGATTTTTGGATTTAAAAAATTAGTCAAAAATTAGTAAGAAAAAGGTGAATTTTTACCTTAAATCCGTAATAAAACCAAGAAATAGATGTCAATCTAGCTTCCCAAACTCCCATAAACTTTAATTTTATGCTCCCAGACTATTTCAGGGTTTAACTCTCTAGAGAAAAGATAAAAAAATGTGCTAAATAGGCCAATAACTGGTATAAATAGTGCAGATTTTTTTGCACAGCTTTTGCAAAAAACTATTTTTTTAATCCAATCCGGACTTTGACAGGGTGCCCAAAATTCGATATACACAAATGAACTATGCAACCATACTAAATTCGACGTTCCAGACATGTTGGCTAAGTCGGATTTCAGAAAAACATCATTTCACAATGTTGACCCCTGAAATCTAAAATCACAATTTTCAAAATCGAGGTTGAAATGAGATTTAAAAGCCGTAAAATCATACCAAACTTCCTAACATCCTATAGTTGACATTCTGGATCTATTGGAAAAGTCGTATTTCCCATTCGAGGTCGTTTCGACCAAATATGGGTCCTTACCCATATTTCTAATTTTTCAATTTCCAATCAATAAGTCGAAATGAGTTCGGATGCACCAAACCAAAGCTCTAATTAGCATAAAATTGATATTTTAGAGCTGCTGGCATAGTTTGTTCGGCCATCCATTGCCCGGATCAAAAGATATCCCCATAAGTCCAAAATAAAGCTTTCGAAGCCATCAAAAATCACAATATCACATAAATGATACCAAAATGCATCAAAAACCATACCAATTACTCCCATACCTCAGAAATACCATAATGCAACTACGAGGATGAGTGAAATAGTCAAATCACAAAAAAAATTCAAATTTCACATATTTCATCAAATTTTTAGGTTGTTACATCATATACCACTAAAAAATCTTGTTCATCCTTGAACTAAGACAAAGAAATACCTGAATCAATGAAGTGCTGAGGATAATAATTAAAAATATTACACTCAACCTCCTAAGTAGACTCACCTACAGGTCTATGTCACCATTAAACCTTAACTACAAGGATTACTCTAGAGCGCAACGCCTAACATCTCTAGCCAAAATAGAGACTGACTCCTCAACAAAAGACAACCGCTCATCTAACATAACTGAATCCTAACGAATGACATGAGACTCATCAAAAATATACCAGCGAAGCATAGCAACATAAAAAATTGAATGAACAGTTGATAAACTCATGGACAACACGGACAAAATCCAAGGAAGGAAGCGATACAACACTGGTGTCATAAATATGATCCAAGTAAGATAAACATCCCCTCTCAACCAATTTACAAGCCTAAACAAAAGATATAATTCTTTTAGGACCCGAATGAAGTGCACCCTCCAAGCTATCTTTGGCACACCCGGTGAAGCTAAAGTCACAATCTTATCAAAACAATCTAAGACAACATAATAAGAAGCCAACTAATCCATATCTAAAATAACATCGAAGTCAACCATATTTAACAGAAGCAAATCTACCAAAGTCTTATGCCTGGTAAAAGTCACAACACAAGATCGGTGCCCTCGATCCACTACTAAAGAATCACCTACCGGGGTAGATACACAAATAGGCATGGCAAAAGGCTCACAAACAGAATCAAAACCATAAGCAAAATGTATAGATATATAAGAGATAGTCAATATGGGATCAAATAACACAGATGTCGAACTGAAACAAATGGGGAAGATATCTGTAATCACAACATTAGAAGACTCTGCCTCGGGTCTAGCTGGTATAACATAACACTAACCACAAACACCAGTTTCTTGGGTATCCCCACAACTAGAAATTGCCTAGGTAGCCCCACGACCACCAATTGCCTGAGTGGCCCCATGGCCACCCCCACGAGCTCTACTACCTCTTCCATCGCAACTCTTGTATTACCTATACCCCTCACAGTTGAAATATGATTAGCTCAAATCACTCGATAGGGATAGTCCCTACCCACATGGCCAATCTCATCATAGAAATAGCAATATCTACGACCAGTCTCAATAGGAAAAGGTACAAATAGGCCCGAACGGCCACCCTAAACTGCTGAACTAGAAGGTTCTCTACCTAAACTCTATAATACCACCTGCACTGGTCTACTATGCTATCCACAAAATCTCTAAAATCTCTGCCTCGAGAGGTCTGACTCCTGAACTCACTAAAATGTCATGCCTTCTTGGTGCCTCCCTGAGATGCATTAAGAATACCCTCTGTCATCTTAGCTTGATCCACAATACTCTGAAAAAAAGCTCCAAACACAACCATATAAGATGTAGCCAATTGAAGAAAGACATCCAAACCCTTCACAAACTTCCAAATCTTCTCAGACTCAATAAAATATTATCATAGGAATATATGGATAGGGCATGGAAGCGTTCCTCATACTCAGTAATTTTCATACGGTCTCTCAAACTAAAAGGCACAAATCTCTCTAGGAAAGCCTCAGTAAATTGATCCCAAGTCATCTTGGGAGAATCACAGGGTGTACAACTGGCAAGCGACCTTCACCAATCTCTCGCTGCATCTCTCAATTGATAAAATATAGTATAAGCCACACCATCCATGCAGAAAGAGTGAAACACAACTCATAACAAAAGGTATGAAAGAACTTTTCAAGATAAAGAATAAAATGAGGAGAGTTTCATAACAACATCCTATAGCCTCTCAAAAATAGATACAGACGTCTGCGTAGCAATCTGCTAGACTCTATTAGATATCTTATTCTTACACCGTTAAGACCAATGAAACCTGGCTGCTCTAATACTAATTTTTTCACGAAGCAAAAACAAGGGTCATGATGGCACTTGTTGCAGCGTACCTTGATAAGCAAGCCTATCATCCAAATTGATACAAAAAGAAAAAAATAGATATATCCCAAGGTAAGGCTTCTAGAACGAAGCCAAACCATTTAAGTAATCATAATCATGCAAAAAGAACTTATCCAAAATACCAATCATGCCGAAAACTAGGTGTCACTAATGTATGAACTGCTAATACAATCCAAGAGTCAAATAAAACAAAAAAATAACCACAAAGAAATAATAGCTATCTCTAAATACTAATAAAGATATAATTACTATAGAAAGATAGAGGATAACTTGTGACACATAAATGTCTAATCACAGCCTTAGAAGCTCCAATAATTGCCCGAGTTAGCAAGTTGAGGCATACTCGAACTAGGACATACACCAAAAGGGTACAGTAGACATGAATATCGTCCACTTGTACTCAGTAGGTATCATTAGCCGGCCGAGAAAAGTAGATAATAAATTATACAAAATACACAATAAGGCCAAGTCACCTACAATAAGAAAATGTCCCACAACAGAAGCCCACACCGCTTTCCCTAACAGTTCTAATGTATATGATATATTACAACAACACCCCAAGATAGAATATAAGTATACATTATGTCACATATAAGCAGAACAAGGGACAACATGTATATACAAGATCATCAAATACAAGTAAAGGAAGGTAAGACATATACATAGATGACAAGTCAATATGGCAGTACAACACAACACAAATACAATAAAGTTCTATGATAATGATGATGATGATGATGATGCATGAGGTCATCGCATAACCTCTGGGATCATTGCACAATTTCTATATACATCTACGGAGCTAAAGTTTCCCGACATAGGACCTATGGGGGTTTCGTTAACCCATATACAATCTACATATCTTATATCTCCTCTTCGTCATATCCCTCAAAAAGGGTTTTATAAGGTGTTACAATATCTCCCCCCTGGCACATTCCTTGGGGAGGGATTTTAAGAGAGTGTTGCCATTGTTACTCAGTGTTGCCATGATGGTACTAATGTTTCATGAATGAGTATGTAATGCTTAGAACCAACCACATGATATATCTCAAAAACAACCACAATGATATGTTTCCACAACCATGGGAGCCAATATCAATCATTATTTTTGTTTCATCCATGAATTTCCACATATATCATATGTCAATAAAGTATGAACATATTAACAATACACCAATGGTAACACATTAAACATTTTAGCAACACAATATAATTATTTATATGTATTCACAGTCTATCAATATCACATAGAACCCCACATGGTCACACATATCACATAATATCCCAATCTGGATAATTACATCACATATAGGCCCCTAATTATTTCCCACCCTTATCATGCATTTTGTACCATCATTTACTACCCAACCCAGTTTGAAAGAGTTAAGCCATAACCTACCTCAAAAGCCGAAACTAGTCTGCTACACTTCAAACCTAAGACATTACTTTTCATGAACAATCATGAACTCCACTAAAAATATCAAATATGAAATTACGCGTCAAAACCAACAATATCCATATTGACTACTTTTGGTTCAGGGTCAAAACGGACCCCCGATATGGGTTTTCAAAAAACAAGAGATAAATCAAAACTTTACTTGAAAAATATGTTTCGCATATTAATAGGAACCTATAGCTGAAAACCCAAGTCAAATCGAGTAAAAAATGAGGTTCAAATTGAAGAAAAACCATTTTTAAGCTTTATCAGGTAAAATCTTTAAAATTCGGGTTAAAATTAAAAATCAGAGTTGTTTTGAAGGTTAATCTGATAAAGAAACTACTAATTATAAGATGAAAATATTATAAAATGAAATAAGTGAAATTGGGGTTTAAAAGATTTTTGGGTTTGAAAAATTAGTCAAGAGATTACTAAGAAAGGGGTAAATTTTTACCTTAAATCCATAATAAAACCAAGAAATAGATGTTAATCTTGCTTTCCAAGATCCCACAAACTTTATTTTTATTCTCCTATACTATTTTAGGGTTTAAATCTCAAGAGGCAAGATGAAAAATGAGCAAAATAGGTCAAAAAACTGATAAAAATAGTGCAGATTTTTCTGCACAGCTTTAGCAAAAAAAGCTATTTTTTAGTCCAATCTAGACTTTGATGGGGTGTCAAGAATTCTTTTGGAGTCCGATATACACAAACGAACTATGAAACCATACTAAATTCGACCTTCCGGAAGCATTGGCAAAGTCAGATTTTCAGAAAAAATCATTTTCACAAATTTGACCCCCAAAATCACAATTTTCTAAATCGGGGATCGAAATGAGATTTAAAACCCATAAAATTATAACAAACATGATAACACCATAAAATCAACTTTTTGGATCTTCTGGTGAAGTCGAATTTCCCATCCGCAGTTGTTTCAAACAAATGTGGGTCCCACACTCACATTTTTAATTTTCCAACTTTTTGATCAGTAGGTCGAAATGAGCTCGGGTGCACCGTAACCCGAACCAAAGGTCTAACTAGCCTAAAATTTATATTCTGGAGCTGCTAGCATAGTTTTTTCCTGAGTACCACCTCGAGCACCCTAATTACCACCCCTGCAACCACACAAACCACCTCTATCTGAGGGATGAATTGACCTAATAGGGGAAACACCCTAAGATGATACAACCATTACCCCACGACTAGAGCACTCACATGAATAGTGACCAAAAAACCCATAAGTATAACAAGAATCACCTACACAACCAAAACCAATAGATCCAGCTGACCCAGAATAACTACCACGTCTAGGATGACCCACCGACAAACCTCTCAGAGACTGATTACTGCCTTTACTAGGGCAACTACTAGTACCAAACTAACCTCTGTTAGTAGTCTGAAGAGCTTTCTAAACTGGTCGACTAGTGTGACCCTGAGGCTTAAAAGATGGGCATAGAGGATACCCAACATGAGAACTGCCACACCTGAATTGGGAACTACTACAGCTCCAACTAAATCTGCCCTGGAACTTAGGCCTCTTATCATGACCCTCATGGTGCATCTCCTTCATCACTCCTGAATGATCTGAAACCTTAACAAAATTCCTACCGCAGCAACTAGACTCTGAGTAGCTATCCGAATAAGGAGTCTCAGTTCTCTTACAAAGCAGTGAACTCTCTCATACCCAGTATCAAAAATAGAAGTTTCATATCTAGCTAACTCATGGAAATGGGATTCATACTCGATGACTTTTATGGAGCACTACTCTAATCTAGTGAACTGATCCCTTAATCAAGCTCTAACGTTGTGCGACATATAATTCTCCAAGAATATCTCAGAGAATTGAGTCCATGACAAGGGAGAAGATCTATTTGGACTAGAACTTATAAAATCTCTACACCAGTGATGAGCAGATAAGTCAAACTAAAATGTAGTGTAATCCATACCACAAGTCTCAATAAGGCCTAAATCACAAATTCTATCTTCACAAGTAGTAAGAAATTTAAATGTATCTTATCTAGTAGCACCAACAAACCTAGGTAGATCCAACCTCAGAAATCTACTCAACATCTTCTGCTCCTCAATAGACATAGCAGTATGGGTCACAACTAGCTGAGCAGCCATCGACTGAGCAACTGTCGCTACAGGAGAAACCTTAACTTTAGGAGACGTAGCTGCAGGCTACACTCCTGCCTCTGTAGCACTCTAATTAGTAGTTTGTGCACCACCAGATGATGCTTCAACAACAATACCCAGAAACTAAATCAAGGCATCTCAAAGCAATGAAGAAGGAACAAAGCCTGGTGAATCCTGAGCTGGTCCCTAGTCCACCGCTGGCTGTGGTGGAGGAATCTCTAGATCAAGTGCAAGAATAGGGTCTTGAAAAGGCATCCCATCCTTTACCCTAGATGGGGACATATCAAGAGGTTGTCATTGATCTCTCAGTCATCCACGATAGTCTCAGCACTATCATCTTGCCTAGAGGTAGTACGTGTCCTGAGAATTTGTGAAAAAGTAAATTTTAGTGAATATTTTATAAACCAATTCAGACTGTTAGCACGATATGAATGAAAGAAGTCATGGACTTCTAAGAATGTCCCAAAACATCCTAAAGATAGGAAGCAGACATCTATGTTTTGATCCACAGGATTCTATTAGACACTTGCTCTTGTACCAATAATACCGATGAAACCTAGGATTTGATACCAATTCATCACAAGCCAATTTGCAGAGTCATGATGGTACATACCAAATTCCACTAGTAGGTAGGCCAACATGTAACCCGAAGCTAATGTAATGGGTTTCTTTGGTAGAAATGCCCAATTGGGCCAAAATATGAACACAAGTCATAATCAACCAATGTTCCAACATAAAGTAAATAGTCAACACGAAAACCAAACCCCAGGACATAGTAATATCAGTACAAGAGCATCTAAGTATGATAGTAGGAAATACAAACCATAAATATAAAATAGTCAATACATCCATCTTGAACACAAAAGACTGAACTAAAAATTGAGGGAAATAGGTGACTTAGAACTCCAAGAGTTCACCCTATCTCTGGAAGATTGACATCGTATGATCTTAACTTAACAATATCAACAAGGAGTTGAATTTGTACCAAAAAGTTATAGTAATGTAGTTGAGTACCAAAATAATGGGTACTTAATAGGCATCATTGACTGACTGAGCTTAATCATGGTATAAAGATGATATAAAGCAAGATAATACATCTAAGTCAAGGTACAGAATTGAACCCATATCGTCATCATCACTATATATAATAAGTAATCAAACCAGAAAAAACATATCACATATTACCTTAATACACGCCAATCCCATCATATATACGAAGTAAATGATCCAAAAGCGTAAATTAACACTAATACATTCACAACCACTTAAATATAAATTTTGCGCCCATACACCATCCATAAAGTAAAAGAACCCATAACGGCATCTCATACCACTGGAGAGTACACCCAAGAAAATAATAACAAAGTATATCTACAAACGTAATCAAATCCTAAACATTATCAGACCATATTCTGCATTTATTTTCAATTGAACATCTTTCCAAATTTCTCTTAGAAACTAACATCACCCATAGGTCATTATTCCATATCATCATATCCATTAGTTACACATTAACCACCTTTAACAATTAACATGTTTTAATTAAGCAAGAGTCATTATCTATTCCATTGGTTTTCTATTCATAAAGTAAGCCAAATATATAATAGGTAACTAGTCACCACATGGACTATTTCAACAACCAACATTCTTAATTAACCATTATCTAATGCTATCAATAACAACTAGGTGGATCCAAAACTTATAACAAATCCCCATCGCATCAACTAGTCTCGATTCCTTATCCGGTTCCATTTCTACTTACTAGTTAGTAATAATATGAACTCCTTCACTTAGGAAGTGATTAGCATTAGCGAGATATATTCGACATCCTAAGGATGACACCAAACCATTAATGCCCATACAGATTAAATCATAAAAAGCATAACCACACATATATATGTACTTTCCATTCATACCATCATCATATCCTCCGGACCTGAACTGGGCAACAATTTGACCATCATATCCTCCGGACTCGAACCAAGTATATATATCAACATATATATATATATATATATATATATATATTTACCAATTATCAATAATATTAACATATCCTTTGAACTCGAACCGGGTATCAATAATATAATCATATCCTTTGAACTTGAATAGGGTAAAAATAATATCACTATATATAGAGTTATATATATTCAATAAATTTAGCAAAAATTGGCAAGCCCCATGAGAGTTATTCAATGCATTACCGGGTGCAACATAATTACTAGCATGCCTACTTATAAAGCCAAGGATATACTTACTAGAGCAATTTATCATTGTCTCACAAAATTGGCACATGAGGGTTTTTTTTAGCACAAAAACTAGTTTAGTCACTAGACTTGAACTTGATATGAATAATAACATGATCCCAGGACCACATAGTAATGTATTCAATGATTCGAGAGATGACATAATCATTGGCTTAAATTTAGCACATTCCATTTCTATCCAAGCAATTACAATGATTAAATAATCAAACAAGAACATTACTCCCAATACCAACATCATGGGTGATTCATTTATCAGGGGTTAGCCATCATACTACTGAAGGCATGTTATAGATATTTAACAAGCACCTAGGTCTTTAATAATACAACAAAATCCAATCTCATAGTGGGTCAAGTCCTACTTCTATTATCCCATATTTTAATTCAAGTCTAACTTTTACCAGAGGCTAAGTTACCTAATTCATATCTTAGAGGTTTTTTAACCCATAATACTTCTACTGTATGGTCCTTCCTCAACCATCACCCATAACTTAAACCAAGCAACTAAGGCAATTTCTTAACTATGCACAACTAAGGTCCACTCGCACTCAACATGAGTAACAAGGTCACTCCTATCTAATTAGAATAACTAGAAGATCCTTATGCTATCCATGAGTGAACAAGTCCACGAATCCAAGGTGCTAGACTACAAATCAAGAATCCTATAATATGATTTCAAATGACATAGATTGTTCAACTAATCCCAAATATTACCATTTATCACTCCAATCACCTATAACCCCTTCCAATCTCACCAAGATATAACTATTATACTATAATAAAGCTTAATCTAACAAGTAGTAAGCCTAGCCTACCTCAAATCTGAATAAACCTCACGAACTATTAAACCTTCACCATTTCCTTTTGTAAAGCTTTTTCAAGATGTTGAGCTATCAAAAACACAATCTACACATTATTATAAGAACATCAATACCCATATTGCACCATTTTGTTTCGGGTATAAAAATGACACCAAAAAATCCAAATAGGAACATGCGGAAAATAAGTTTTTGAGATCAACCCAATATTTAAATACCATTAGGGAATCAGAACCCTCAATAGCCAAGTGAAAACTAAGCTTATTTGGGCTTAATTCATGCCCTCAAGCTAATTGGGATTTTGGGTCAAATAATCAAGAATTAATACTAGAAATGAAGGATTTCATACCTTGAATCCATTGCTAATAACAAGTATACAAGTTATTCATGCTCTCAATCATCACCCAAGACTTAATTTATAGGTTTCATACTCTTATATTTTTTATGGAACTCAAAGAAATCAGAAAATGTCCAATTCTCAACAAAAATTGCAGTTAAATACCCCTTTCCAGGTACTTGGTTATTGTGCTTGCATACACATGGGCTGCAATTGTAACACCACGATCGCGATGCTCCCTGCGTGATCACTCTACCTTCTGCTGCACCAGATGATAATTGAAACTTGGAATATTTTCCATGTTTCATACAATGCTTCGAGATGCATTTGAAATCCATTACAAGCAAATGAAATATGTGCACGCACTAATTTTGATGTTCCAACTACGTTGGAAAATTTTTATTTTCCATCCAAGGTCATTTTGACAAAATATGGGTCCCACACTAAAATTTATAATCTATCCACTTTCTGATCGATAGGTCAAAATGAGCTCAGATATAGCAGGACCCAAACCAAAGGTCTACCTATCTGAAAATCAACATTCCAGAGCTACTAGTGCAGTCGAAATTCACATACATGATCGTTTCTCTGAGGGTTTATCTTAGTGGCCATTTGGAACCAATAAAGACTTCTAAATGGGGAAATGGCTCTAAGAATCAAACGAACTGCCTGGTTACCAAACTATTAGTTTTAGCAAGTAATAAATGACTTGGTTCATCTATGGGAAATCTCTAACGATGAAAATAAGTGGTATTTATGAAAATAACCTGAAGGGTCATTTCCTGATTAAAAAATTTCTTGAAACATATTGTTTTGGCCCAAACCTTTTGCGCCTATATGCATACATTATGATAGTTAAAACGGAATAGGTAAAGCAGGGAGAACTATGTAAAATAAAAAATCTCTACATATATTATAGAGACATAATATCATTAAACAACTACCCTACAGTTGAATTATCACAATTGACTATGTTAAGGTCAGATTCACTTACAAAAGGCTTAACTATAGAGGAAGTAGAAAGATTATTAGAGGAAATAGATTTAAGGCCTAGGATAAGCCATCATAATGATAACATTACCTAGTAAACTATAAATCCCAAGAGCTAGGTTCAAATAGATCAAACAAAGTTGTGATTGACAATTCAACATTGCCAAATAACTCAATCCATTTCAATGATGAAGACAATGTTTAGAAAATAAGGACAAGGTTTAATATTTGAAGTGTTTTAATGATTTCTATGTTTGAAAAATATGATCAAATAGTTTATCTATAGGATAAAACATTTAGGAATCACCTATGTGAGTATGAACTAGAAGAACTTCAAGGAGAATGATAGTAAAGGCTATTCTCTAAGATCTCATGAAACGAAGTAGTGTTCATGGATAAAAGAATAAAACTGTAAGAATCATAAACGGTAAAATTCTAGTTCTGTGACTTATATTGTCTAGGTGTACAATAAAGTTTGGAAGTTCAAAGATATCATTTCTTTCGATTGACCGAGTGCATCCAATATAAGTTCAATTCAAAAAGTTCAAAGGAAAATCTACTTTTTCATATACAATTAGTCTTTGCTAGTTAATCACATACTTGTCCATATATAGAATGTTGATTTTATAGTCGTTCTCATTCATGAGGAGGATTTTAGGTTTTGATTGAAACGTGAATGGAAAATAGAGGAAACAAATCAAGGAAAAAAATAAATTTTATTTTCACTTGATAGAATAAGTGTTCTCCCATACTGGAGGGATAAAGAAACTTCTTTTAATCTTAATATAGAAGAATTTCTCCTTGTTATTAGTGAGGTCAGAAGAAGACAAGCCTCTTGCTATCATCATCATCGCTTTCTTTGAGGATTATCTTTTTGGATAAAATTCATTTGAAACTTAATTGTTAATGATTATTTAATTCAAATTCCAATCAAAAATATTTCCTCTATCTACAGACGCAAATAATGATGTGCGAACAGATATGAAAATGCATATTAAAAGGATGCAATCCTTCAATTCACTATTTGAAATTTGCTGAGTAATCTGTTTGTCCTACAAATGGATCCACAATTTTTATCTCAATTTACTATTTAGATTTATGGATCGATATACTAGAGAATATGGGAATTTACTCCTACAAATAGGTTCGCAGATGGGCCAGATGATTTGAAATGGTGCAACTTTTCAAAATCATTACCTCTTTTCTAAAGAAATATCTTTTGATTATAAATATCTAATTTTTTCCTCAAATATTGGAATGAAATTTTGAAAAAATCCTATTTCTTACAAAAACTCAAGTGTGGTTTTCTATCAATGAAATTTTAATACCGTTATTCTACTGAAGTGAATTATTTTATCTTGGAAGGATACATTTCATAACCTCAGGTATTAGAGGGAAATAACTTCCTTAAGGACATGCTGTGAATTCAGTGGACTTGATTCTTCTATCTTTATCTCTTTCTAAAATTATTTACTATTTTCAGAAATAGTTTGAACTTTATTTTATCTGTTCATAAGTAGCTTGAATTTATTGTTGAATTTATACTTTTGAATATAGATTTAGAAATTTATTTGGTTGTTCATAATTTTTTTTGAACTTATTGTTGAATTTCAAAACATTAAATACATATTTTTTTTATCAAAAAATAACAAAATGTTAGTGTATATAAGTTTATTGAAAAAAGCAGAATGATTTGGGAGATCCTTGTATTTGACTCTGTTTATTAGTTGTACCATGATACTCATTACTTCTCTAACTAAACACTTAAACTCGATAAAACTCAATAACCTAAACCATTTTCCTCATCTTGTCAATGGCATGTGTAATACAACCTCACCACGTCTGAAACGATCCTTGTATTGAAATTTAGAAACTTTTGTGTTTTGACCATTTTGACCTTCTCTGTGGTTACTTTCTACCATTTACGAGTTTTGGGAATGGTTGACATAATTTTTTATGTATTTGGGAGTGTTTTAAATAAATTTGTGATTTTGAACACCCTTAATAGGGGCTAGTTTATCTTTGGTCAATAGTTTGGGGTCGAAGCCTTAGATGATGATTATGAAAGCTCCAGTAGCTCTAAAATATTGATTTTATATTATTTTCAACGTTGGTTCGGGTTCAAAACCCTTATTTTATATTTTGATCCCCCATTTGAAAACTAGCTAAAATTGGCTTAAAGGGAGTTTGAGGGTTAATTTATTAAAAATGATTAATTTTTTAAAAATAATAATTTTTTAAAATAGGATATTTCCATTGAGTTTGAAATATCAAATTTATCCTAGTATGAGTGATTTATTTTTGTGGGATCCCAAACAAATATCAAGGGTCCGTTTGAAGGGTTTTGAACCAAGTGTACTGTTGATGCTTCTATTTCTCGTACAGCTACCTGTCCTTCTTTGCGATCACAGGACTTGGATGCATTGATGGAGAAGGAAAATATTGGACATCATGAATGTGATGGTAGGACCATATTCATGAAGGTTAGCTTCTTTGTTCATTGCAATCACGGTGTCCCGGCTACGCTTTAGATGGGTTAAGTGGGTCCAATTCAAGTTGATCGTTATCTCATTTGCAAAGGCTTGATCGAGAATGTAGGACTCGACCTGGGTTGACCTTCTTATTCACTAACACTGGATCAGATTTTCTAAGGGTAATATATACCTAGACAGAATTTAATTCTCAATATTGTTCCAAAAACTTATTTTTCTACTTTTGGATTTCTAGAGCTTGGTTTAAGGCAATTTCAAAAGGGTCTATGAGATTTATTTAATGGATAGGTTTATAAATAGTTATCTCATTCTTATTGGTTCATCTTTAGAATAACTTCAAATCCTTGTTTAAAATATAATTTTAGGGGGTTTTAATCGGTAAATTATAAATTGGGTAAATTGGGTTTTCTTCAATTTAAGGTTTGATTTCTAATTATTTTTGCATGGGATTTTAACAAGAGGATCCTTTTTATAAGGGATATACTAACAAAACCTAGTTATACTATTGTATTTTTGGATATAATTTTCAAAGCGAATGTTGGATCCAAAATAATTATAGTTGATATGAGTATCAATGGACTCTTTTTTGACTTACAGATATAATATTTGATTAGATTGGATGTGTTTGATGTTTATTCAAGAGTGTTGAGATTCTAGTTGAGGCTTTGGATTGTGCTTATGCTTGTGAATCTTCTTTTAAGGTCAGTTGAGATGTACCTCAACTTTTTTCAAAGTGTTTATGTGTTGTATGCTTGTTTGTTGGTATTTTGTGTTTCATTTTGGATTGAGGGTCCCACTTAGATAAAATGGTGAGCATATCCATAGGTACCCGAGTCTTTTGGTGGGATTTTAGTTGGAATATTTCCTATCTTAGTTTGTATTACTAACACTTGTAACTATCCTTAGAGTAGAATGTAGATAGATAAATTGTTGAGCTTGAATAATTGCTATTAAATTCCCATTTTAGAGTTTAAATCCTTTTTAGTAGACTTTAGAGATGATCCGGGCTTAGTGACCTTATATAAATATGTTATGACCATTTTTTCGTTATGTATAAACCTTTCTTTGAAAATTCCATATTAAAATTCTACTCGGATTTGAAGTTAATTTCAGGCTAGGCTAGTTTTGAGCAAAATCAGAGCAAGGTATGGTCTAAAAAAATTCAAGAATGATTTGAGCAAGCTTTATGGTCATTGATCTAATTTCTAGTTAGCTAAAATGATAAGGAACCCGTAAGAATTTATAAAATTTAATTTACATAAATAGAGCCCTTGGAATTGATATTATCTTAAAAAAATTATTTTAAATATCTCAGGTTCAAGGTGTGTTGCAAAAATTATGATTTTTGAAAAAACTGAACATTTTATCTCATCGATGCCACTATAAAGGCATGCAAACTGCTATAGCAATGGCCAGACCTAATAAATGCCTGTTATAGCAGCAGGTGCCGCTATCGTAGCAAACGTTGCAGATCTAATTAATTATTTTTCCAAAATATTTTATTTTTCTAAAACTCATTTTGGAGCAAAAAAGGGGCAATTTTGGGTGATTTCCATTGTTTGGTTTTGTTTAGGAAAAGATTTCTTCCGTGTTAAAGATTAATTGATAATTAAGCCTTGGAACTTTAATTTACGGAGTTTAGGGAGGGTTTTAAGGCTGATTTTGGTTATTTTATTTTGTAACGCAGTGAATTAAGTAATAAGTTATTGGGCTTTGATAATAATGGTTAATTCACCCTTTTATCTTCTTAATTCACTAAATTATCCATGGAATTGGTAGTTGTAGGTGAATTACAGTAGGACAACCCTAGAACAAAAATAAAATGATCATGAACTTGACCTTAGGGGTTGGGTGTGAGTTATAATTCCCAACATGGTAGGTCACTTCATTAATTCTATGTTTCTATGCATGTTCTAGACCAAAAGCAAGTGAAAATTACATGAAAGGCAAAGCTCCAGCTTAAAGGAGTTGTGCAAGCTTGGCTTAAGGTAGGTGATGGTATTGTAGTTTAAATCTAATTTGTACAATATGTGCATGTTAACTACTTTATAGTGTAGCTTGTTAATGTATGTTGTTAGTATGGTCAATGCAAATAATTTTACGTTATTGTATGATTTTGACCTACTTCATTGTCAAAGCTGGAATGTTTTCGTATTTGGAATGTTCACATGGATTATTAGTTGTAACGACATAAAATTTGCTGAAAAATGTGAAATATATGATTTTATGTGATTTGACTCTTTTAATCCTCTCCATAGTATCTTTGTGATATTTTTGAGGTGTAGGGGTGGTTGACATAGTTCCCAATACATTTTAGTTCCATTTATGCAACATTGTGATTTTTGGTGGCTTCGAGTGCCTTCTTATGAACTTATGTAGTTATCTTTTGATCCATGCAATTATGAATAGCTAAATGGACTACACAGTAGATCTGAAACAATGATTTTAGTGTGGTAACATGGTTGATCTAGTTTTATGGTTGTTAAACCTCATTTCAATCCTCAATTAGAAAAATTGTGATTTTTGGTTTGAGGGTCAACATTGTAAATGACTTATTTTCAAAATTTGCTATCTCTATTGAGTCCGAAGCATCATATTTGATATAGTAACATATTTTATTTGTGTTTATGGGATGTCGGAAGAATCTCGAGAGACCTGCAATGACTTGGAGTTATACTAAGTCCCTAACTATTGCACCCATTTTTTGGTGCACCTGCGATCGCAAGCCTTGGGTAATGATCATGATAGAGCCATCAAATAAGGCGTCACGATCATGATAACCCAACTGCAATTGTGATAAGCCGGCCAGTCGTACTGGAGCGATCGTAACCTATGGTCCGCGATCGCTAGTGCTGAGATCGCTAGTGATGAGTATAAATACCCATGTTTTATTATTGTTCACCATTTCTTAGACTTGGAGCTTAGGGTTTTGTGGTTTTGAGCAACTTTCTCCATTTCTAAGCTTGGGTAAGCTCTATTACTCTGATTTCAACTAATTTCTTCCATCTTTAACATTAGATTATTGTTCTAGTTTGAATTTGAAAGTGAAAATTGGGGATTGTGTGCCCGAAGGCCCAAAATTATATTTCTTCGAATTAATCCTCAATTCAACACCTTTTCACATGAGTAATGTTTGTAATCTTATAATTACTACTTTTCCTCAATTTCATCTTCAAATAAATTCGATTCTTGATTTTTAAATGGATTTCAAAAGATTCTACTCGATAAAGTTTAAAAATAGTTTTTCTTTGATTTGAACCTCATTTCTAACTCATTTTCTCTTGGATTTTCAACTATACACTTCTAAAAGCATGGAGAATAGATTTTTGGAACAAATTTTTGATTTTCCCTTCTTTTTAAAAATCTCGTTCCAGGGATCCATTTTGACCCCAATTCAAACTAGACAATATGAGTATCGTTGGCTTTCTTTTGATGCGTAGATTCTATATATATATTTTTTTTTAGCTTATTTTGGGTCCGTTCATGATGTGTAAGGCTTTGGTGTTGAAGTGTAGCAGACTAGTTTTGGCATTCGAGGTACGTTATGACTTAACTCTTTCATACTAGGTTGGGTAGCTAATTTGTATATAAAATGCAAGTTAAGGAGATGGTAACTAATCATGAAATTGAAAATCTTAATGTGTTATGTCTGTGTGGGGGCCTATATATGATATAATTATTGGTTTTGAGACATTTTGGGATATGCATGACCGTGTCGGGTCTTATGTGATATTGATACTCTTATTCACATGTGAATAGTTATATCTTGTTGATGAAAAAGTGTATTATGGTACCAAATATGTATTTTGATGTATTCATACTCTATTGGCATATGAAATATATGGAAATTCATAGATGATTGGAAATAATGAGTGGATATTGGCTCGCGTGGTTGTGGCAATGTATCATTGTTTTTGGTTTTAGATATAAATCATATGGTTGGATAAGGAAATACTCATTGTGATTGATTGTGAGCTTCTGTTAAATTATCATATCATAATCATTGATGAAAAAATGGTACCACCATGGAAATACTGAGAAACACTGGTAACACCTCTTTATAAAACCCTCTCTGAAGGATGTACCAAAAGGAGATATTGTGACATCTTATAAAAACCTTCTCGTGGAATGTGTCAGGGAGGAGATGGGATATATGGATTGTGTCATTGGTCCTATGTCAGTAAGCTTTAACTTCTTAAGTGTTTATGGAGACTGTGCAATAGTCTTGGAGGTTGTGTGACAACCTCGTGCTTCATCATCATAATATTTATTGTAATTACTTAATTATGTTTGGGATGTGATTATGTATTCTATTTTGACTCGTTACCTATACATTATTCTATCTTCACTTACTTGTACTTGATGCTTTCATATATGTTGTTATCCATGTTATTTTACTTATATGTGGTAAAAATTGATGCTTGTATTCTAGTCTGGTGCTTTGTTGTACTAATTGTGGATATTATAGAACTGTTAGTACAAGCGGTGTGGACTACCATTTTGGGACATTTTTTGAATATAGGTGACGTGCCCTTTGTGTGTATTTTGTATGTCCTATTTTCTACTTTGCTCGGTTAGCCTATGATACCTACTGAGTGCATGTGGACTCTACTCACGCCTACTATGCCCTTTCAGTGTAGGTCCTAGTATGAGTGCATCCCAGCTTGGTTGATTTGGGAGACTATTGGAGGTTTCAAAGTAGTGGGTGATTTTCAAGTGTTGGATGTCTTCTACTACCTTTCTCTATAGGCTATGTCATTAGTTTCATTTCAGAGATAGAGTTTCTCTTGTATTTTTGACATCTTATGTATTTCATTTGGATTTCGAGTTGTATTAGAAATGTTCTTACACTATTGACAACAGGTTTTGGGAATGTATGGTATTTTGGTGTATTTGTTTTTGCATTTGTGATATTATTATGGTCCGGCTTCATTGAGTAAGCCTTGACTCGAGGTTATTTTTGTCTTTCTCCCCTTTGTGTATCAATTTAGGTGATAGGCTTACTTGTTAAGGTTTGCCACGATAAGTTCTATCATAACGCCTATTTTTAGGTTGTGACATTGGTGAAACAGGGTTGGCAGAGACCTGTTTTTAGGATTTAATACATGGACGAATTGTCCTCTATAGGTCATGGATAAAGGGTGAATATTCTACCAAAGCATGTAAGTATGAGGGTTAGGTATGTTTAACAATTCAATGAGTGTATCAGGAAATATATTTTAATCTTTATAATTATTTACATGTCTTAACTTGGCTTGGCTGAATGTGACTTGGTGATATTTTGTTGACTTGCTAGTTTAATCTTAAACTGCTTATTTGTTATGTGTTATTCTAAGTGTATGTTGGTTTGAGCATAGATTAACTAGTTTTACTATAATTTGTTTTTGTGTTCATATTCTCATCTTGGGTTGGCCAAATTAACCTACCAGTTTACTGTTGCTTTCTTGAGGGTTGATATTACATTTGGTTTTACTTTTTTGAGTGCAACGTATATTCCAATATCTTTTATATGGCCTTGTGATTTTAGCAGTTGATTTCAGATTTTAGGGTGTTACATCCCAAGACTACCCCTAGTCATAACACGACACTTATAAACACATGTGACCATAAGCTAACCCATGGCCTGAAAAAAGTACTACTACTACTAATAATAACTGATAAAAACATTTATGTGGAAGCTTAACTGAATAATGAAATAAATATTCAACAAAATCCAGTCAACAATAATCGAATATGAGATCACAAGCAAAACATCTAACTATAAATCTAAAAATCTCTACTAAGACGAATTGCTGGGACAAGCCCCCATCTAACTCAGCTATCATAAAACTAGGAATGAGAAAGAAAAAATGAAATGAAATGCTGAATCTGGTCCTCCCATGATGAGGACTCACCAAAAATGTTGTTGTTGATATAGTAAGAAATTGATGGGGTGTAGATGCTGAGCGTCAAAACCTATATTATAAGAAAATATAGCACAAAGAAAGTATGTGATTAGGTGTTTCGATGTACTGAGTATGTGTGATAGGAAAATAACTAATATGAGCAAAATATGGTACATATAACATGATAAACTAATGCAAGACCAAGTAATGAACATGTGCTGCATAATGAATTGAATAACTAAATATAAGGTTATGCAAGAATTAGGATCTGAGCTCTAAACTGTGGATTGTAGGAGCTACTAATAACAAACATACCCCAATCTGAGCTAATCGAGGCCCAACTTGTAACCCAATTGGAAGGCTGTTCAGTACGTTACCAAGGGTACAAACACTGACTGATGTGGATCCAGTAGATTGATGACCAAAAGGACTCAGGTGGCAAGTGTGTCCTCATAGGTGACCCTTTAGAACCTATGGTGGCACCGTAGTTCTTGGAATTAGGGAATTCTACTAAATGTTAACTGGCGGACGAGGCTCCATCACTGTATTTTCTCAAAACTAAGTACTACTCCCAATTGAATAACACTAACAACTGCAATGCTTAAGGCTAATAATAATCTAAAGGCTGAAAATAAATACAATAACTAAAAGCACACATAGCATGTAACCAGGAGCCTTGGAGTAACTAGTAAAGTTGTTTTCGTGTGACCAGGAGTTCATGGGTTCAAGCCTTGGAAACAGCCTCTAGCAGAAATGCAAGGTAAGGCTGCGTACGATACACCCTTATGGTGGGGCCCTTCACCGGACACCATACATAGCGGCAGCTTTAGTTCACTAGGCTTCCTTTTATACTCATATTATGTAAAATAGGGAATATAGCATCAAAAATTATATGCCTAAAATCCTAGGTCATTGATGTTCCGACTTTCAATAGAACATTTTGCATTTTTTCATGAGAAAGTTGTATGTTTTCAAGAAACTAAGGTTGCATTTAATGTTGGTTTTTAATGTTTTAGGGTAAGAATCTAGCTGAAGAAATTTTTTTAGAAAAGTAGGAGAAAAATACTTCTGAAGATCAAAATGGTGGACCGTCAGTGTTGCGACGAACCACCAAGTTAACCGTTAGATCCTGCTAATCAAATGTGTAGAGGGAATGTAGTTGCACCAGTGAACAAAAATGTGAACAGAAACCGTCCTTTCAGGGCAAGACCTGATCGTCAATCTATTCAATTTGATCTCAATGATGATGAAGACGGAATAGATGGAGCTGGATCCAGCTCCTTCCTCTGAAGGGGTTGTTTGGAGGACTCTCGGGAGATGATCCTAATATGCATTTAGTGTATTTTGTCACTATTTACAAGTCGTTTAATAACCCGGGAGTGGTACAGAATACCATTTGGCTATATTTATTTTCATTGTCTCTATTTATAGAGGGCTAACACCTATTTCCATAACCAACTGGAGACAACTGAAAGAGGATTTCCTACAGAGGTTATTTCCGCCTTTTAGAATGGTACAATTGAGGGATGAGGTCAACAACTTTAGGCTGCTCCCTACCAAAGACCTTCACGAGACACGGGAGAGGTTAAAAAAAGCTGATGCTGTGTTCAAACCATAATATGACAGATATTCATCTCATGGAGACTCTTTATTGGATTTGATCTCTATTATGAAGCTAGTTGTTGATAATGCTACAGGGGGATCATTTGTGGATCTCACTTTTTAGGAGGCCTTAGAGATGCTTGATAAGATGACTAAACAAAGTAGAGCTTGGCATACCAAGGATTATGTGGTAGAAAGCCTTACTGTGTCTATTGGCATGACTACAGAACAACGTAAGAAAGAAGAAGAACGTGATCAAGACATGGCACACTTAAATACACAGATGGATAAGTAAACAAAGCATTTATTATCTATAAAGACTGAGAAAGTGAAGGCTGTTGTAGCTAAAGGTAGAGATGATTCTGATTTGGAAGGAGAGGCTAACTATTTGAATAATTAGGAGGGTTTCTGAGGAAATATCCAAGGAAATCAAGGTCAAAACTACTACGACAAGGCTAGTTACAAGGATAAGGAGTAAGAAAGTTGGAAAGGTAAGAATGATAGGGGTGGGGTATATGTACCTCCAAGAAGCAGAGATAGTGCTGCACTAGCTTTAGCAACATATCCAAGGAGGACATGATGGAGAAATTATTAAAGGGAGTTGAAGCTACCAACTTTGGAGTGACTACTATGAAGAGCGATTTATCTTCTATGAGTCAGTTGGTGAACTCGCACTCTACCTCTATCAAGCAGTTGGAGCAACAAATAAGCTAGCTCTCGACAACTTTGAATAAGAGAAAAACTGGAACATTGCCAAGTGACATTATTCAGAACCCACGAATTAATGGCTTTTGCATGGCTATCACTACTAGAAGTGGTAAGGTATTGGCAGGCCCTGCTGTGGGTAAGCCTGCAGTTGATATTGTAGCTGATGATGTTGAAGAAATAGAGATTTATTGTCCGGTGGAGTCTGGGAAATTAGATGAGTTTATTGATGACATACCATCCAACAGTCAGCAGGTGGATAAGTTGGAGAAGAATAAGGGAAAGGAGGCTGAAGTAGTGATTACCACTCTTCCAAAGCCACCTCCTCCATTCCCTCATCGGGTGAAGAAGAAAGCCGATGACATAAAGTTCAGCAAATTCATGGCTATGCTGAAGAAGTTAATTATTAATCTACTACTAGTGGAGAGAAAATACATAGGTATGCAAATTTCATGAAAGACCTCATCACAAAGAAACGATCGATTAGTTTTGAGCCGATGGATAATTTTTATCATTGTGGTGCTATTTCTATAAGGTCTCTGGTGCAGAAAAAGTAGATCCGGGAGCATTTACTATCCCATGCACTATTGTACCTCTTATCTTTGAAAAAGTTTTGTGCGACTTGGGAGCTAGCATCAATTTGATGCCGCTAGCTGTTTATAAAAAGTTAGGTTTGGGAGATCCCACACCAACTAACATATAACTTATGATGACGGATAGGTCGGTCAAATGACCAGTTGGTATTTTGTATCATATGTTGGTGTAGGTTTCTAGTTTCATATTTCCTGTGGATTTTGTTATTCTGGATTGCGAAGTGGATTTTGAGTTACCCATAATCTTGGGTCGACCTTTCCTTGCAACTGAAAATGTGTTGATTGATTAGTAAGATAATGAGCTCTTATTAAGGCTGAATGATAAAGTGGTGCAATTTGATTTGTGCGAATCAATGAAGCAGCAGAAAGAAATGAATGTATTTTCCATTGTAGATGTCTATTATGAGGAGAAACAGGAAGTACCGATAGAAGGGAAATTTGTTGTTGAAACCTTGGCTGCAGTGTTTATAAATTTTGATCAGGATGGTATAGAAGATTATGAGACGACTGTATGTTCCTTAACGGGCATAGGATCTTTCTCATATTCCCCCACTAAGTTGGACCTGGACTTAGAAAATCATCTTAGTCCACCTGCTAAGCCTTTTATAAAAGAACCACCGATCTTGGAGTAGAAGGATTTACCCAGTTATTTGAGGTATGTGTTCCTGGGAAGTGGGAATACACTACCTGCTATTATTGTGGATGACCTGGGTGAGCAGCAGGTGGAATCACTTATTTTGGTATTTAAAAGATAGAAAATAATAGTAGGTTGAACTATTATTGATATTATTGGCATTCCTCCTGGCATCTACACTCATAAGATACAACTTAAGGAAGAATTTACTCCTACCATTGAGCATCAACGCTAACTTAACCCACAAATTAAAGAGGTGTTTAAGAAGGAAATTATTAAGTGGCTAGATGCAGGAGTGATTTACCCTATTTCCGATAGTAAATAGGTAAGCCCGGTTCAATCTGTGCCCAAGAAAGGGGGCATGACTGTTGTTGCAAATGAAAAGAACGAGTTGATTCCTCTCAGAAATGTGAATGGTTGGAGATTTTGCATGGACTATCGCAAACTAAACTCATGGACTTTAAAGGACCACTTCCTAGTTCCCTTCATGGATCAAATGCTTTATCGGTTGGCAGGAAGGGGGTGGTACTGCTTCTTGGATAGATATTCAGGTTACAATCAGATTTGTATTTCTCCTGAAGATCAAGAAAAGAAGATGTTCAAATGACCATATGGCACTTTTGCATTCAAGAGGATGTCGTTTGGGTTTTGTAATACACCCGCTACCTTCCAAAGGTGTATGATGTCTATTTTCTCGAATATGGTTGAGGACACCTTGGAGGTGTTCATGGATGATTTTTGTATGGTTGGAGATTCATTTGAGCTGTGTTTGGAGAACTTGAGTAAGGCTTTGAAGAGGTGTGTAGAATTCAATCTCGTGCTTAATTGGGAGAAATGCCACTTTATGGTGAAGGAGGGCATTGTTCTTGGGAAAAAAATTTCAGCATAAGGGATAGAGGTCAATCGAGCCAAAGTAGAGGTTATTGAGAAAATAAAACCTCCCATCTCAGTGAAAGGGGTGCATAGTTTCCTTGGGCACACTGGCTTTTACCGGAGGTTTATTAAAGACTTTCCTAGAATTGCAAATCCACTTTGTAAACTTTTAGAGAAGGAAACTAAGTTCTTTTTTGACGCTGATTGCATTAATGCATTTGAATGCCTTAAGAGGAAGCTAGTGGAGGCCCATATCATTGTTGCACTGGACTGGTCAAAACCATTTGAGCTAATATGTAATGCAAGCATTATTGCCCATGGAGTTGTGTTGGGGCAAAAGAAAGACAGTTTATTTCATCCAGTTTAATATGCCAACAAAGCACTGAATGGAGCTCATAAAAACTACATCATTATAGAGCAAGGACTTTTAGCAGTGGTGTATGCTTTTGAAAAGTTTTGGGAATTTTTCTAGGTACCAAGGCTGATTCAGTAGGTATTACTAATTTAGGAATTTGACTTCGAGGTCAAAGATCATAAGGGATGTGAGAATCAGGTGGCTGATCACTTATCCAGACTCGAAGGTGAGCAGGCAGTAAAAGATGAGCTTGAGATTAATGATTCCTTTCCTGATGAGTAAGTATTGGTTGTAGTGCTAAAAAAACCTTGGTATGCTGACTTTGCAAATTATATGTTAAGTGAGGTGATACCAGATAATCTTTTCTTTCATCAAAGAAAAAATTTTCTCTATGATATGACCCATTACTTCTGGGATGAGCCATATCTTTTTTCGGTAATGTGCAGATGGGATTACTAGATGGTGTGTCCCTGAAGTAGATATGCTGAGTGTATTGGAAGCAAGCCATGCTTTCGCAGTTGGAGGTCACTATGCTGGTGATCGTATTGCCATAAAAGAGCTTCAAAGCGGCTACTATAGTTCGTAAAGAGAACTGACCTATGTCAAAGGCAAGGGTCTATCTCAAAGTTCCATGAGATGCCAATGTCTATGATATTGGAGGTAGAGCTGTTTGATGTTTGGGGTATTGAATTCATGGGGCCCTTTGTGAGCTCATTTGGAATGAAGTACATACTAGTTGTTGTTGACTACGTGTCAAAATAGGTCAAGGCCATGGCTCTGGCTGATAATGAAGAAAAATGGGTGGTTGTATTTTTAAAAAGAAATATCTTCTCTTATTTTAGGGAACCATGTTCCATCATAAGTGATGGAGGATCACACTTCTGTAGCAAGATATTTAGAGCTGCTTTGGAAAAATATAGAATCAAACAGCATAAGGTGGCTACCCCATACAACCACAGACCAGTGGGTAAGTGATGATCTCTAATTGGCAAATCAAAGCTATTCTTGCAAGGACTGTAAAATTATAGCCCAAAAGATTCGTCTGGGAAGCTGGACGATGCATTATAGGCATATCAAATGGCCTTGAAGATACCCATTGGAATATTTCCATACCAATTAGTTTATGGTAAGGTGTGCCATTTTCTAATTAAGCTAGAGCATAAAGCGTTGTGGGTACTAAAACGGCTTAATCTAAACTAAAATAAAATAGAAAAAATGACACTGGGTAGCTAAATGAGATGGATGAGTTCCGTCTAGGAGCTTATGATTGGGCTAATCTATACAAGGAAAGAATAAATAAGTACCAAAACAGCAGGATTGAAAAGAGAGATTTTCAGAAAGCCGACTTGGTGCTTCTATTCAACTCTAGACTTAAACAGTTTCTAGGTAAGCTCAAATCCAAATGGTACAACCCATTTAAAATGAGTCAAGTCTACTCATATGGAGTAATGGAATTTTAAAATAAAGACGAAAGTGTCTTCAAGGTAAATGGGCAGCGTGTGAAAGTGTATATCGGTCCAAAAGACTGGATAAAGAATATTTCCACTGTCTATCTCGATGAAGTCTTAGTAATTGAGATAATTGGGTCATTCTGTGATAATAAATCGGGCTCTAGTGGGAGGCAACCCACAATGTATTAGTGTTAAATTATAAGTGTTTCTATTATGCATTTTTATGCGTTTGTAAAGTATGCAGGATCAAAATTTCAAAAAAAACAGAGGAGTACTAAAGTTGAAAACAAGGGTAAAAAAAATCTGAGCTACTAGAACAAAAGTGACGGCCGATTTGGTGGACCATCATTCCCATGATGGTTCACCATTTTCACCATCATAAATAGGCAGAAAAAGTCATTCACTAGATCAAGTTGACGGTTAAAGTGGAGAACTATCCGAAAGTTGGTGGACTATCTTATTATCCGTCAAAATCAATGTTGATGGCCTGGGTTCTGGTAAGGTATGACGGTGACTTTGGTGGAACATCAAAATCTCAGAAGACCATCCCGAATACTATCATAATAAAGCATAGTTGCACAGGTCCTAGAAAGATTCGATGACTGTCTAAAACCTGACGCGGCATTGCTATAACCCTAGTTCTGGATCATGTCGTGTTGAATAAGAAGCTTTGTTAAATGACACATTTTTGACCTAAAAGGTTTTAAATTGTTAAAATAAAGTGGTAACATACGTTGTAATCCCTTCAAATCCTTAAGTTGTTCAACTTCCTTTGGATTTAAAGAACCTGCAAGAAATTATTACCTCTAGGACTCTACATCTCCTTCCTTTTCTCTTATTTAAACACATCCATTCTTCTTGTCCTCTTCATCACAGTCAAGTTGTGATCATAATTGAAAAGTTATTTGAATTAGTCTTGTTCTCTAAAGTTGCAAGCTTGTTTCTCTGTAAAACTAAGGTATGCGCATAATTCTATTCTTCTTTGTCTAAATGACGTATTCAGGTGTGGGTTGTATTTGGCAAGTTGTTTTGTAGAGGAATTAGTATATTGTTATAGCTCTGTTGCCTTGAATTGATGAAGGTTTTGAAATAAAAGCTTGAGCATAATCTATGTAGGTGAAGTCTGAGTAGCCTTCATGATTAAAATGTGAAAAGTTGTGCTTGATTGTGTTATTGTTGTCAAATGTTGCTAAACAAACTATGTTGCTCAAGAAAAGCTTGAATATATGCCAAATTAAAAGATGAACCTAAAGAAGGGGGTGCAATGGTTGAAATGGTGGACCATCAGATTGGTGATGGACCACAAACTTGTCGTCGCAGGGCTATGAAAAATCCAGGATACTGGATAACGCGACCAACGTGGTGGACCGTCCCACCACTGGTGAACCACCATTTTGATCGTCAAGTCATGAAATGCACTGATTTGATAGATTTTTGCTGTGGACTGATTTCTTACCTCTTTTTCAGGTGTTATGGCTTAAACTACCAATAAATAGAGGAGAAAGATATCAAACGGGTAGCGGCAAACCCACATCTAGAGACAACACCAGACAACATAGAAGGGAAATTCCCCTACTCTCCCTGTCTGAAGAGGAGAGTGAGGATAGTACTAGCAGTACCAGTTCAATCCCAGAGGAGGCCACAGTTGATGCCACTACACCGGCTGATATTAAAACTGAGGATGCCAATATAGAAGGGAAAACTGATGCGGATAACGTAGAAACTGAACCAGAGGATGCTAATGTTGTTCAACGTATGGAACCTCAAGTTTAGGAGGCTATTAGATGGTAGATAGAGGGAGCACGTGAGAAGTTCTATGATCATTTAACATCCACTACGAGAGGGATCAAAAGGTCATTTACAGATGAGCAGCACATTGTGACCAAGGACTTACACAAATATCCTGAGTTGGAATGCCGGTTTAATGAGTATGAACTAGCATGGATGAGCCAGCGACTGAGAACCTATCAACGGAATTGGGCAAGAGAATTCCTTGCAAATTGTCTTGTACTGGTAAAACAGGATTTCCCAAAAGGGAAATCAATTACAAATTTGCTGAACAGAAAGTCTGTACCTGTCTAAGGAGTCACTATTGACATTTCAGCCCAAACAATCAATTTGATATTGTTTAGACAAGACTACAAGTCCCCACTTACTTTTCCTGATCTTGAGTACAGATTGAGAAACACTTCCACTCAAAGGCCTTGGGTGGCCTCATTCTTGATTGAGGATGGTAACCCCTCTTGGTTGACTAACTCACGGGAGCATATTGCAAAATACTCCCTTAGTTTTAAGGTCAAATTCTAGTGTATTGTTGTTCGTTTGAGATTATTTCCAAGAAAAGAGGATGGAAACTTAGATAAACATAAAGTCGTGTTGGTGGCAAGCTTTATCTAAAGGCTTCAAATTAACCTTGGCCAGATAATTATAGATGAGATGTTCATGAGGGCACACAAATCTCCAGTCCATTGCCATTTCTGTGCTTAATCACGGCTTTATGCAGACAAGTTGGTATGTCTTTGATTCATGGAGTAGATAGTAAAATCTAGGCTATACACAACCAAAACCTTGAGCAGTCAAAAATGACTCAAAGTTTGAGATGCGTGTCACCAAGCCTCCAGCTTACCAAACTCAATCTGCACCAGCTCCTGATACTAAAGAGATTCCCACAGGTATGCCTTTACCCATTACCATCTATGTGCCACCTGAGTACGTACCCTAAGGCATATTTGCAGGATCAAGTTCCACACAATCTATGGGTGGAGCAGATTTTGCTGAATATAGGTTCACACTAAAAAATTTTGCTAATTCAGTGAAGATGCAAAAGAGGTTTTAGAGACAACTAGATAAGTGGGTTGCAGACTTCAAACCTTTTGTTGATGAAATCATGGCTGATGCAATTCATCTATTCCAAACCATTCAGACTAGGATGGACACCATGGAACTCCATATCAACAAAAGGCTCGATTCACTGTCCCTCTCTGACCTTGCCAAGCTGATGGCTAAATTTGAATAAGCAAAGGTGGATTTTGTAAAGCTGAAGAGTAGACAGTTACAACAGCTTGTGTTTAACCCAACCTTGGTGGAAAGTGATATTGATGAGGGTAATATGGACTTGATTGGCAAATCGGTAAAAGACAAAGTTAAGGAACAAATGGAAGAAAAAGCTATAAGGGAAGAAACAAAGAGGAGAAAGAGAGCAAAAATTACACCAAACCAACAAGAACGGCATGATATTAAGAGAACTCAATATAATTCATTGAAAGATAAAGAAAAGAGGAGAAATAAAGAAAAAGATGAAGCAACAAGGGTATCCATTAGTGCAACCCCAGAAAGGGGGGCACAGTGCGGGATTAGTTTGAGAGACGATTCCTCAAATCTTGAACGGTGTGGCTGTGAGTGCCCCTACGATTATAGGGGCCAACATTGCACTAGGTGAGGACGCAGGAGCCTCGCCATACTTCACAGATGCCTCAGATAAATAAGAGGCAAAATAAGTAAAACCATTTCCTTGTACTTTAAATCAATTCTTTGAAGATAATGTATTTATTTTTCTGTAGGGGTGTCTTATTTTTGCATTTCTAATTTCCTAAACTTGTGATGTAAATATTGTGTAGATGTAAATTTTTTTGTGGGTGTGTCACTACTAGAAAAATAGTGACGGCCGATTTGGTGGACCATCATTCCCATGATGGTTCACCATTTTCTTTATCACAAATAGGCAGAAAAAGTCATTAACTGGATCAACTTAATGGTTAAAGTAGAGAACCCTCCCAAAGTTGGTGGACCATCCAACCGACCATCAAAATCAACCTAGATGTACTGGGTTCTGGTAAGGTACGATGGTGACTTTGGCGGACCATTAAAAACTTGGTAGACGATCCCGAATACCGTCGTAATGAAGCAGAGTTACACAAGTCTTAGTAAGATTCGATGACTAACATAGTAGACCGTCTAAAATTTTATGAGGTGTCACTGTAACCCTAGTTATGTGTCACATCGGGTTTAATTAGAAGCCTTGTTAAATCATGCATTTTTGACCCAAAAGGTTTTAAAGTGTTAAAATAAGGTGGTAACATACGTTGTAACCCCTTCAAATCCTAAATTTTTTCAACTTCCTTTGGATTTAAAGAATCTTAAGGAAATTAATAACTTTAGGACTCTACATCTCCTTCTTTTACTCTTATTTAAAAACATCCATTCTTCTTGTCCTCTTTATAACAGTCAAGTTGAGATCACAATTAAAGAGTTATTTAAATTAGTCTTGTTCTCTAAAGTTGCAAGCTTGTTTCTCTGTAAAAATAAGGTATGTGCATAATTCCATTCTTCTTTGTCTAAATGACGTATTCAGCTGTGGGTTGTATTTGGCAAGTTGTTTTGTTAAGGAATTAGCATAATGTTATAGCTCTATTGCCTTGAATTATTGAAGGTTTTGAAATAGGATCTTGAGCATAATCTGTGATACTGTAGTCTGAGTAACCTACATGATTAAAATAGGAAAAGTTGGGCTTAATTATGTTATTGTTATCAAATATTGCTAAACGAAAAATGCTCCTCAACAAATGCGCGAATATATGCCAAATTAAAAGATGAACTTGTAGAAGGGGGTGCAACGGTATAAATGGTGGACCGTCAGATTGGTGATAGAACACCAACTTGACCGTCGCAGGGCTATGAAAAGTCCAGGATACTAGATAAGGTACGACGGCCAAAGTGGTGGACCGTCCCACCATTGGTGAACCACCATTTTGACCGTCAAGTCATGAAATTCACTGTTTAATATATTTTTGCTGTGGACTGATTTCTTACCTCTTTTTCAGGTGTTATGGCTCAACTACTAGTAAATAAAGGAGGAAGATATCAAAGGGGTAGCAGAAAACCCGCATCCAGATACAAAACCAGAAAATGTGGAAGGGAAATTCCCCTACTCTCCTAGCCTGAAGAGGAGAGTGGGGATAGTATTAGCAGTACTAGTTCAAGCCCAGACGTGGCCACAATTGATGCCACTACAACTAAGCCATCTTATATTGAAACTGAGGATGCTAATATAGAAGGGAAAACTGAAGAGGATAATGTAGAAACTGAATCAGAGGATGCTAATTTTGTCAGACATAAGGATTCTCAAGTTTGGGAGGAAATTAGAGGTAGATAGAGGGAGCACGCGAGAAGTTCTATGATCGGTTAACACCCTCTATGAGAGGGATCAATAGATCATTTGCAGATGAGCATCAGATTATGACCAAGGACTTACATAAATATACTAAGTTGGAATTCCAGTTCAACGAGTATGAAGTAACAATGATGAGCTAGCCACTGGGAGCCTATCGACAGAATTGGGTAAGAGAATTCTTTGCAAATTATATTGTACTGGTAAAACAAGATTTCCCAAAGGGGACATCAATTACAAATTTGCCAAACAGAGAGTCTGTACCTGTCCAAAGAGTCAATGTTGATATTTCAGCCCAAACAATCAATAGGATGTTGTTCAGACAAGACTACGAGGCCCCACTTGCTTTGCCTGATCTTGAGTACAGATTGAGAAAAGCTTCCACTCAAAGGCCTTGGGTGGCCTGATTCTTGATTGAGGATGGTAACCCCTCTTGGTTGACCAACTCACGAGAGCATATTGCAAAATACTCCTTTTGTTTTAAGGCCAAATTCTCTTGGCCTATTGTTTATTTGAGGTTAATTCCAACAAAAGGGGATGGAAACTTAGATAAAAATAGAGTTGTGTTGGTGGCAAACTTGATCTCAAGGATTCAAATTGACTTTGGCCAGATAATTATAGATGAGATATTCATAAGGGCACACAAAATCTCCAGTTTATTGCCATTTTTGTGCTTAATCACGACTTTATTCAAACAGGCTTGTGTGTCCTTGATTCATGGAGTAGACAATAAAATCTAGGCCATACAAAAATAAAACCTTGAGAATTTAAAAGATGACTCAAATTTCGAGATGCATGTCACCAAGCCTCCAACTTACCAAACTCAATCTGCACCAGCTCCAGATACTACAAAGATTCCCACAGGTATGCCTTTACCCATTACTATCTATGTGCCACCTAAGTATGTACCTTAAGGCATATCTGCAGGGTCAGGTTCCACATAATCTATGGGTGGAGCAGATTTTGCTGAATATAGGTTCACACCAGAAAATTTTGCTAATTCAGTAAAGATGCAAAAGAGGTTTCAGAGACAACTAGATAAGTGGATTGCAAACTTCAAGCCTTTTGTTGATGAAATCGTGGCTGATGCAGTTCATCCATTCCAAACCATTCAGATTAGGATGGACACCATAGAACTTTAAATCAACAAAAGGCAAGATTCATTGTCCCTCCTTGACCTTGCGAAGCTGATGGCTGAATTTAAACAAGCAAAGACGAATATTGCAGAGCTGATGAGTGGGCAACCACAACAGCTTATTTTTGACCCAACCTTGGTGGAAAGTGATATTGATGAGGGTAGTATGGACTTGATGGACAGACCAGTGAAAGACAAAGGGAAGGAGAAAATAGATGAAAAAGCTGTAAGGAAAGAAACAAAGAGGAGAAAGAGAGCAAAAATGATACCAGAACAATGAGAACGACATGATATTAACTGAGCTTGATAGAAGCCACTGAAGAAGAAAATAGGAGAAAGAAAGAAAAATACAAATCAGCATGGGTATCTACTACTGGTGCCTTAGTAAGGGGGCACAATGCAGGATCAGTTCGAGAGACGATTCCTTAAATCTTGGAGGGTGAGGCTGTGAGTACCCCTACCATCATAGGGGCCAACATTGCACTAGGTGAGGACACAGGAGCCTTACCACTCTTCACAGATGCCTCAAATGAATAAGAGGACAAATAAGTAAAACAATTTCCTTGTACGTTAAATCAAATCTTTGAGGACAATATATGTATTTTTCTATAGGGGTGTCTTATTTTTGTATTTTTAATTTTTAAGCTTGTGATGTAAATATTTTGTTTAATGTTTTTTTTCTTCCCTATTTCAGTATCCCTTTGTAGATATGAATAATGAATAATGTTGGCATAAGACTATGAGCATATATGTGTGATTATTTACTCGGATCATGTAGCATGGGTGCATAACCTTTAGTGAGTCTACATTTGGCATTAACATGTAAGAGGTGCATGAATCATGTGATGGAAATCCTAAGAGTAGAAGAAAAAGTTTAACTCAGCTACCTCTGTGTGTGTAAGGATTTGTCTTAAGTTCTTGCATAGTATAGTGCGTAGAACTTGCCCAAGTCATTAATACTGTTCTCTAACTGATTCAATAGGATAGGATGGTAGGACTCCTTGTATTTTTAGTCCACTTAGCCTTAATAATTAACCACTCTAAGATCTCTTCCTCACTCGAACCCGTTTTGAGATTTTTAATGGTTTCCTTTATTTCCCATAAGTATAATTAACTCTCTGCGGGGAATTAGCATTCACCTCTAGCCCTGGCCCAATATTGGGCATTGTGCACCTTAACTTAAGCAAAACACCAAAGTTGAGGGTGGTTATTATCAAAATGTAAGCACCCAGTGGAAAGTAGGTTTAGAATATAGTTTAAAGGCATTTATACCTGATCTGTCCAACGATATTATGCACCTTAGCTTACTGCATCAGCATAAGTTGAGGGTGGCTGATGCTTATTAAAAAAAAAATTTAAGTAGAATTGATTAAGGGAGATTGTAAGTAAGTTGATAAAAATAGCAACTTAGGGATGAAAAGTTTCTAGGGCAAGGAGATTTAAGCCCTAATGAGTCACTTTACCCAAAAGAGTACCCTCACCTAGCCTGAAGCCGTATTATAATCCTAGAAAAAACCTATTTGATCCTAGCAAATCAGCTTTGAGGGTGTGTAAAATGGCGAAGGGAAAGCCTATGGGTACCTGGACTACGCTTGTAACTTATTTGATGAGTCTGGGAGTTTATAATGTCTCCACATAGTATATAGAGTAGCGTACTTCATTGTTGTGAGGACAACTAGAGTTTTTCTTAGTTCTATTGTTCTCTGTGATACATGACATCCATGTTTGTGTGTGCTGAATTATAATCAGTTTTGGGTGTAGAACTTGCTGGTTGAAACTCATATGAGTGAAATCATGAGTGAATGATTGTGTCAAAGTGATTCATTAGTTAGTTGCTTGTCATGGTATGTTTCATGTTTGCAATTAGATACAGAGTTTTTTGTCCTTAGTTAGTTGCTTGTCATGGTATGTTTCATGTTTGCAATTAGATACAGAGTTGCTTGAGGACAAGCAACAATCTTAGGTTGAGGGTGTCGATGTTCCTACTTTCGACGGAGCATTTTGCATTTTTTTTCTTGAGAAAGTTGTATGTTTTCATGCAACTAAGGTTACGTTTAACACTGGTTTTTAATGTTTCAGAGTAAGAATCTAGCTGAAGAAAAAGTCTCAGAAAAGTGCCAGAAAAACACTTCAGATGGTCAAAAAGGTGGACCGTCAGTGTTGCGATGAACCACCAAGTTAACCGTCAGATCTACCTAAAATTAATCTTTTCAGAAGACTCTGTGATGATAGAAATGGTGAACCTCCATTCATACGATGGATCACCAACTTGTACTATTTTTTCATTGGGATTTAAATCTAGAAATTAAAAGTTGATTATTAGTTTTCATATTTTCCATCAAAGATTGAGAAGAATAATATTGTGACATTTGTAAGTACTTTTCTTAAGTTATTTATGAACATCAATATAACTTTGATTTCCTATATGGAGATGAGTGGCTAAAATCCCATAAGTAGGGTTATGGGAGCCTTGATGTAGAGAACTATTTTGGGGTTGTGAATGGGTTTGATTTCTAAAATCTATCAAAATTGCATGAATCTTTCTTCATCTTAATGAGATCTCTTGGTTGCAAACTTGAGACGTGAGCCTATAAACTCCACTTGTCTGATAAGAAAGTAGATATTGGGAAAAGAAGTGATTCAGATGAACTCCATAGGTTTACCCTTTGGGTTAACAAGTTGATGTCTTAACAGGATCAACCCTCATAAAAGTGTTATTGAATAATGCATGAATCCTTTAAGTTTGAGAGAAGTAAAGGGTTAAATACTCATTAGGCTAAGAAACACATGAGTAATCCCTAGAATTCAATAATTCTTGCAATTGGATACATAAGTTAGATTTCGAACACAAACTCACAACCCAAATTATTTGAACATCTTTGTGAGTATAACTCTAGTTAATTCATTCTCATTGAAATTACATATACATTTACTCTTAGTAGCTAGACTTTTGGTGTAACACAAATACAAAAGAGCACCATTAACATTTCCAAACCCCCTTTATTTCAGAACGTTAGATCAACAGTCTAATAATAATCACAATACTTAGTGAACACTATATTCCCTGTGGGATTCTACACCCAACCCAGTTGGGTTCTACATTTGACAGAGACCGCTTACTCTCTCGTAAGAGAGGTATAATTTGGGCGTATTAGTCATAGGGTTTTGCAATCCACCATCTCTGAAGAATCAACCATTATATCAATGTCGTAAACTAAATAACTTTATAGAATAAAATAGATTGGGTCCAATAATATGGATTTTACAATGTATCTAGGGTTTGGGATCATGGTCAAGTCATAACACTGAAATTTATGCTAAAATAGGGATTATAACTTAGTGACACCAAAGGACCGAGATATCAATGAATTTACCAATTTCCATAAACCCTAAATTGTGACAGAAGAACTGAACTGGAGAATTGAGTTAACTTTAGGACTCAATGGGTGTAAGGAAATCCATTGATGAAATCCCACATACCTATAGATGGAAGCCTTAAATAATTCTTTAGAATTGGGTGCCTAAGGAAGATGAACTCTAGCTTTACCTTGGGAAAGAAATCACCTTTTTTCTTTGTTTGAAACTAAGTGTTGGATGTTATTCTAAGTAATGAGTGCTTAGTGTAATATTAACCCCAATAATAACCCTTGATCTACCTAAAATGATCTGTATTTGGTGTTAAAAGAGTTGGAAAAGACTGATATGCCTCTTTAAAAATTATAAGTGAAATAGTTAGGAGAGACGTACGTGACCGTCCTATGATTGTGGGACCAACCTATAATTATGGGTTGTACTCGTGGTTGGGAGATGGATAGGAGATCTTTGAAAATAATTATACTATCCTTGGTATGATTATGGGATCTACTTATGGTCCTACCTTGGTTCATAGGTTTAATAGTTATATGAGAAGCATCTATGGGACTTACGATTGTGCCTAGGATTATGATTTCAAAGCATGATCATGGTTACCTCTCTTGGTATGAGGGTACACTTTGTAAACTTTCAGATCTTGGAGTTGTCTTGATTAGAAAATAACATTGTATGATAGTATAATGTAACCATGATTCTGGTTTAGCTTGTGGTATGTTACTGCAAGCAATGCTTTATTAAAATGACCATAAATTTTTATTTAGGGGACAACTCGATGCATTGGCAAATACTATAATTTATTTGTTTGGAGCTCAAATATGCATCTGAATCTGTAATTTATTATCATTTCAAGTTGATTATTTCTTGAGGCATGGATCAGTAAGGGAGGTTTTGGTTTGGTTAAGGACTAGGGAGTTTTTGTTACCTTGGTTCATGGCCAAATTTCTTATGATACTATTAAAACTTGAGGCTTAACCCTAAATACTTAAAGCATGGTTCTAGTGTTGGGTTGGATTTTTTAGGGTGGTACAATATCTCCCCCTTGGGGTTATTCATCCTTAAATGACAACTTACTGAATGGGAAAGTTAGGGGAAAAGAGATGTAATTCCAATACTTTCTTCACCACTTCTCCTGATATTATTGGAAGCCAATTACACTATCTGTACCTGAAATTCCTACACTAAGTTTCTAAAAGTTGATCATTGATAGGGTATAGAGTTGGTTATTAAGACATAGACTGAATTAGACTTATGGACACATAATATGGGATAAGAATAATTGGGTGACATAAGATAGAAAGAATTAATTAATTAAGGGAAAATTGTTACCTCAAGATGGGATTGAGTTAGAAGAAAAGTGATGGGGGTACTTAGTCATCATGTCTTCCTCTACTTCCCAAGTAGCTCCCTCAACCAACTAATTTTGGTAGAGAACCTTTACCAATACAGACTCTTAATTCCTCAACCTACGAACCTCGAGGTCAAGGATTTAAACAGGATCCTCTTTGTAAGAAAGATTATCTTTCATAGCCATATTTTCCAAGGGCATATCTGATACGGGATCACTAATTCACTTCTTTAGCAAGGAAACCTGAAAGACTGGATGCACTACTACTAAGTCTACCAAAAAATCTAAATCATAGTCTACTTTTAAAAGATGACCTACAATCTCATAAGGACCAATAAAGTAGGGACTGAACTTTCCTTGCTTCCTAAACCTTTTTACCCTTTTCATAGGTAAAACTTTCAAGCAGACAAAATAACCAACAACAAATACAAATTCCCTTCTCTTCACATCTGTATAGGACTTCTTATTACTTTGAGCCATTCTCAGCCTCTTTCTAATTTGTTGAACTTTCTCCATAGCCTCATTATAATCTCTCATACTAATCTTTGCTCGATTTAGCTTTTAGTTGCATGTATAAGGGGCTTAAGCCTTGAAATTTGCACTAAGTGTTGGGGACTTAGTCATTTTCAAGACCCCTCTAAATTTGAGGATTTTTATTTTGGTATTCCTAACCCTGAGACATTGTTTTTTGAGTTAATTCATGTTCAGGGATGTAAAAGGTATGTCTTAGAGGAGTTTCAGATTTTTCAGACAAGGTTTAGGTCATGTTTGGATTACAAAACAAGTGGGTGATACAAGTGCGAATATGAAGATCAACGTGTGTATAATTGATTCAAAGGATCATCCTAGGAAATGCAATGTTAAGATGGGAGAAAGATCAAAGATACACCAAAGCTGCCATATTTACTCATTTGTTACACTAAAGGGGCACCCCCTTTTCATTAAGGGTCTTTTGGGTATTTCATCTTTTATGTAATAAGGAAACTATATATAGTTTTGTACTAGGGATTTTCATTACTTATTGGATTATTCTTGTAAGTATTTACATTTGAAACATCAAATTCCTCTCTTTACTTGATGTAAACCAAAAATTGTAACTAGGATAGCAATTCAAGGGTGGAATCTCTGGTGATTGCTTGTTTTTGAGAAACCTTGGCGCTTGAGTGGTGGAATCCTCTCTTGTGTCATCGTAAAAGTTAGGTGATCGTGTATGGAGGTGTTAGGGTCTTAGTGTTTAATTTACTCTTTGGTTACTAGGATTTACACCACCTTTGTCTAACTATCTATCCCTTTACTTTTTGATGTCATCTTGTAGTAGTTGTGTCTTGCCCTCTTGTAATCGTTGGTTGTTGTTATTTTAAGCTTATTGGTCATCACATTATTGTAGTGTTGTTTCTTTTCTTGTGTGGTTATAACCATTATTATCTCGACATTGTTGAAGCATTCTGGGATTTTCTTTTCATTCTTGTGTTGTCATTCTTCGCCGAGACTTGGTTCCTTGGGTTCTCGGTTTGTGGTGTGGTTTGTGAAGTTTTTGGGGGATGTTTTGTGTCTTCTTGGGGTTGTAAGATATCATTTGGTATCAGAGCTAAGGCTGGTTGTGTTCTTACACTACCAATCTTGGGCTCTCTTAGTCATAAAAAAAAAAAGTGTTGAAGTGTTCTTGTTCTTGGTCGGGTGTTCTTGTCGTTGTTGTTGTGTTTGGCCTGGATTTGTGTCTAGATTTGAGTGTGTTTTGTTGTCTTAGTTTGTTTCTAGTGTTGGTTCTGTTTCTCCTCAACACTTATTCAGTCTACAACCCAAGTTCTTGAGAAAGATTCAAGTTGTGCTGTGGTGTTAAGTAGACGGCTTCTTGTTGTTGTTGGTGGTGTTATCTTGTGTTCTTGTGTTGTGTTGAAGAAGTTGTTGTTTGACCTGTAAGACTTTATGTTTGTCATTAAAACAATCCAAGACAAAATCAAAGTACAAAAAGAAAAAGAGCCCTCCAAAAAGCAAGTTACCAAAAAGGCGTATGGCACTTTTCAAACTTAGACAAAAGAGGAAAGAGACAAGACTGCCACAAAATGTTATCTTGCCAAAAGAGTGCAAGTTGGTGGAAAGCTTTTGAATCTTTAAAATAGAGTCTCAAGTCTTGTAAGCCTATACCCTAGCCGAAATATCTTCCTCAAAGGTGTATTATTGAACATCAAAGTCTTGGAACAAATTCTCTTCAACAACAAAGTGTTTTTTTTTTCTTGTAAACTTGTTTAGTTTTCTTGTTGTCATTTGTGTGGTGTTGTTGCTTGCGGTTCAAAGACTTGAACCTTTGTTGGTGTGTTGTGTGACATTGTGGACTTATTTTGGTGCAATTGAACCCGAGACCTCACACTCTCAACCCACGGGGGAACATAATTCTACTAGTATCATTTTGGCTCGCCTTGAAGATATGTCCCGAGACATAGCTAGGATGACCGTGGGTATTGAAAAACTAGGCTTGGATGTGGTATCAATGAAGGTTGAAATGTCAATTATGGGTGGGAGATTTAAGAGAGTGGAAATCCAAATAAGCTGACCTTCTACCCCTCGACATATTTCACCGACTAGTACTCCCGAGGCCATGCACCAAATGCTATATCCACCTATTGCCGCAAATCAATCCAACTCACTCCCAAATCCGAGATCATGATAGACAAAGCGACCTTATACTTCAGCAATTCCAACAAGGAGGACTTGGAACCGAAATACCACCACCAAACCCAAGCCCTCTCATCTAAACTCCACTTGACCAAAGACATCACTATCCAAATCCAATCTCACCGCTACAAGCTCCAGTTAACCCAAATAGACCCATCCATGTTGAGGGGTATGGTAGAGGAGAACAATATACTGGTTATGGACCATATGATGATGTTTACATTAGAAGGGAGGAGATGAGGGTTAGGCAAGGTTATCCAAGGGAAGTTCACGGCTGAGAAGGAAAAGTTGGTCTTTGGAACCAACAATGGAACTAAAATCGTGATGTAGGTCTAAATACCACCAAGGTGGGGCTTCCAACATTCAAAGGTGAGAATGATCTGGAAGAGTTTCTATATTGGGAGTCCGATTATTAGAGAATCTTCCATGTTAGTGACCTTACCAAGGAGAAAAAGAATTGTTATACAATTGCACATTTTGAGGGTTATGCTATTACGTGGTGGGATTATGTTAAATGATTTGGAAATGTTTTGATTGAGGGGAAGACCCCTCCTTATTTTAGGTTAAGTTACCTCATGATACAAAGGTACTTACCCAAGAGTTACCATCAAGAGCTCCTCTCTAAGTTGTATAACTTGAGGCAAGGGAACAAAAGCGTCGTGGCTTACTATGATGAATTCCAATAAGTAATTTTGAAACTTGATCACTGAGGGGAGCAAGCAAGCCATTAAATTATTTGATTCAAGGCGGGGTTCAATATGGACATTGCCTCATGGTTGACACTTCATAAGTTTTACACCATTTGTGCCATCTTCCAAGCCACCTTGGAAATTGAGAAGGAATTAAGGGAGAAACCGAGTGTCAAGCTCAAAGGGAAATCTCCCTAGGGTTGGTACAAGGACAAAAATGACCCATACAATGTGGAGAAAACTGAAGACAAGGATTCCTAAGGAGAAAACAAGGCTCACCAAAGGTACCCTTCGAGAAATTAAGGTAAATTGCATTCCTCTTCTAGTTCTAAGGGATTTTAATGTTTTAAATGCCAAGGTTGAGGACACAAGTCTAACAAGTGTCCAAATAGGATAAATATGATCCTAAGTTAGTAAAAATTGTACTTTCTTTGGGAGGATGTAGGACTTGAATTGAAGGAGATTGATGATCAATTTCAAGATGGAGAGAAAGAAGGGGGATGAAGAAGATGTTTGGCCGTGTAAAGGTGAGATTGTAGTTCCTATGTATATGGAAAGGAAAGTCATGCTTAGTAAAGTTATTTAATAAGAAGCTGAGAGTGAGGAGGATAAAGAAGGAGAGAAGCCGAGAGTTGGGATTATGGGATTTGCCCATAAGGACTCTTTGTTGATTACTAACCGAGATACTAGCACTTTTCCTTGTATCAAATACTCTCATGTGCAGGTTGTAGAACATATAAATCCAAGGAGAATGCTTGATTATCTTATGGGACCCTTGATCTAACATCCAAACCTTAGGTAGAATAATGAAGAGATGATGCAAAGAGGAGAGCTTACCGGTGATAATTGCTTGAATTTGAGGGCAAATTCCTCTCAAGATGGAGAGGATGATACAAGTATGACTATGAAGATCAACGTTTGTACAAGTCCTACAAAGGATAATCCTAGGAAGTGCAATATTGAGATGTGATAAAGATCAAAGATACACCAAAGCTGCCCTATTTGCTCATTTGTTACACTAGAGGGGTACCCCCTTTTCATTAAGGGTCTTTTGGGGATTTCATCTTTTATGTAATAAGGAGACTATATATAGTTTAGTATTAGGGATTTTCATTACTTATTTGATTATTGTTTTAAGTCTTAACATTTAAAACATCAAAGTCCTCTCTCTACTTGAGGCAAACAAAAAATTGTAACTAGGATAGCAATTCAAGGGTGGAATCTCTTGTGATTGCTTGTTTTTTAGAAACCTTGGTGCTTGAGTGGTGGAATCCTCTCTTGTCTCATTTTAAGAGTTATGTGATCGTGTGTGGAGATGTTAGGTGTCTTAGAGTTTAATGTACTCTTTGGTAACTAGGATTTACTCCACCTTTGTCTAACTATCTATCCCTTTACTTTCTGTTGTCATCTTGTAGTAGTTGTGTCTTGTCCTCTTGTAATCGTTGGTTATTATTATTGTAAGCTTATTGTTCATCACATTATTGTAGTGTTTTTTCTGCTTTGGTGTGGTTATACACATTATTATCTCTCCATTGCTGAAGTAATCTCTTATCTTCTTTTTATTCTTGTGTTGTCATTATTAGCCGAGACTTGGTTCCTTGGGCTCTCGGTTTGTGGTGTGTCTTGTGATATTTTTGGGGTCTATTTTGTGTCTTCTTGGGGTTGTAAGGTATCAGTGGGTCACCACGATAAGCCCGCAACGCGGCATTGGTACCAATGTTATTCAGATCCCATCATGGTGAGGGAAATCAACTACCGTGATAAGACCGCATCGCGGTGAGCCTGTTGCATCCAATTCTGAATTTAAATGATTGAGGGGAAATTGGGTCTTTTCCCTTAAACCCATTCGTTCATGTCAAAACTTAAGGCATTAGTTAGGGCATTATTTTCCCATCTTCTCCAATTTCCACTCAAGAAAACCCTTCTTTTTTCCCCAAGAACAAAATTGAGTTCCTTTCCCCAAGAAATTAAGAATTCAAGATCCCCAAGTTCAAGAACCTCCAAGAAAGCATGAAGATTAGAGTTTTTCTTTCAAGTTAAGAAGCTTAAGGTATGTGGGGTATTCATCAATGGCCCCTTTTCATCCATTGAGCCTAAAAACCTTCTCTTATAATTACATTATGCAGTTTTCCTTTACCATGGAATTTTATATGTTCAAGATGGCTTTAGTTCATGTTTTTACTTGGTAATTTAAATTTAGTTCAACCCATGTATGATCCCATGAAAGATTTGATTTCCTCATGCTTTAAGTTTTAGTTCCCATGACTTGTTTAAGGGAATTTCATGATAAATTCCCTAATTTATGAATTTAGCCATGTGAATCATATTGATTTCCTATGTTTAACACATTCCCATATTCAAGTTTATGATCCTCATATGTTTGATGAAATGTGTATGCTTCTGGGTTTGAACAATGTTCCCATATTATTATTTTAAAAACTTATTATTGTAAATTATGGTCATTAGTGCTAGCAGATTATGAACACCTAATACCTACGTGTTTTACATAACTTTAGATATTTTATGTAATGTTCTAGTTATACCATGAATATTCCTATTTATTCAGTTGATATGATCATGACGAGAACTATCAAAAATAATGTTCAGTTAACCTTAGTTTAGTTCAGTAACAGTGTCAAGTTCTGTTGGGAGTACGATTTTCCATTGAGTGAACCCGTGGACAGAGGTTCACCTTTAAGTAGAGGGTGTGACCCTTAGTAGTAGTCCTTGAGTTACAGAACTTCATAGCCAGTGTAGGTTTGAGGTATCTACCTGCAAGTTGAAGGTTGACACATATCTCATGAGAGAACCTGTTAGTAAAAGGTGACTCCGTACTCCTCAAGACACCAGTTTAGTGGATCCACACAACTAGTGTTAGTGCCCATGGCATGGTATTGACACCCTTCTAACTGGGGTTACAGTTTGTTCCCCGAATAGCTCAGATTGGGGCATGTAGGTTACATGATACCTCCCACAGTTTTAGTCCAGTTATTCAGAGTAAGTACAGTTCAGTATTACATGATCAGTATTCAAATATCAGTTAATCAGTATTCAGATATCAATTAACCAATGTATAGATACCAGTTAATTAGTAATCCGTATTTCCCAGCTCAGGTTTGCTTAACCAAAGCATACAAATTTTCAATCATTCAATTATTTACAGATTATCTCAGAAAATATTTCTGCTGGGTCTTGCATTCTTAGGTTTTTACATGTTCATGTATTTATTCTTAGTTATCTCATGCATTTTAGTCAACCCTTATCTAATGTAGCAGTACATTCAAAGTACTGATCACATACTTTTTGTTGTGCTATGTTGTCTTATAATATAGGTTTGGACGCTTAATTTCTCAACCATACTTAGATAGTTTCGTATTACCCAGCAGTGGCATTAGTGAGTCCTCATCCATCAAGGACATGAATTATTCATCTCAGTTATTTTATTGTCTTCATATGATAAAATATTCAAAGTTAGTTGGGGGCTTTTCCCATCAATTCCCTATTATGTTTAGAGGCTATCAGACAATCAGTTAGATAGTCAGTCAGTCAGTTCAGTATTATCAATTATGATAGATATTTCAGACTTGTCATTTAAATTTATTCAGTATTCAAATTTTTTGTATTTTATCAGCTTATCTTATACATATGTTATATCAGTGCCATTTCATTCAGTGCTCACAGTAGGTACCAGCTTAAGGGTTAGCTTATGGTCACTCTTGACCTTAAGCACCATTGTCGTGACTAAAGGGTAGCCTCGGGTCATGAATAAACTTGTTTTCAGAGCCTAAGTTTTTAAAGTGTCCTAGGAAGTTCGAAAGCCGCGTTGAGTAGAGTGTTGTGCATGGGTGTGAAGTGCGCCACACTTATGGACAAAAGGCTATGAAATATTTTAGGAAAGTTTCCCTTCTTTTAGATTTTATGTCGTGCGAAAGAGAATGACCTCTATTTAAACTCTCTTTGTAACTCATACTTTATTCTGTTTACAGATAATGCCTCCCCAAAAAAATAATAGAAGAAGGAACGAGGATCAACCTGCACCCCCGCCTGTTAAGGAAGATCCCCTGAATGAACATGTCTCCTATGCCAAATTCAGGGATGCTTTCACTACCTTAGCACACTCTATATTATTCCATAACAGCTAGTAGGCTATGGCTCCCGCTAATCTAGTGGCAAATATGAATGCAGTTATAATTTGGGATTTCACTTGGATAAACCTACCTCTATTTTTGGGATAAAAGTTTGAGGAGGATCCATAAGAGTTTCTTGATATGGTGCAGAAAGTGATAGATATCATAGGTGTCAGTTCGAGTGAGAGTACAGAGATAGATTCATATTATTTGCAAGGCATAGCTAACACCTAGTTTAAGTAGTGGAAAAAAGATAGAGATGTTGATGCAGGGCCTATAGACTGGGATAAGTTTGCCATAACTTTCTTAGATAGGTTCTTTCTCTTTGAGTTGAGAGAAGCTAATGTTTAAGAGTTTATCAATTTGAAGCAGGTAATATGAGTGTAAAGGAATACTCACTTAAGTTTACTCAGTTGGCAAGGTATGCATATTCGATGGTAGCGAATAATAGGTCTAGAATGAGTAAGTTTATGTCTGGTGTATCTGATAGTGTGGTAAATAAGTGTAAGACTGCCACGTTGATTAAGGATATGGATCCATCTATATTTATGGTTCATGCTCATCAGATTGAGTAGGAAAAGAACAAAGAGTAAAAGAGAGAGTAAGAGGGATAGAATGGGTAGTTTTGAAATTTTCTCAGCCAAGATTAGAATGCGGTAATAGTTCTTAGTTCCATTATAAATTTTTAGCCCCAGCTCCATCTTTAGCTAGTGCACCAGTTCCTAAGTTTAGGCAAGAAAGTCAGGACAGAGCACCGAGTTCTAAATCCCAGGGCAGTGTGAGTAGTGGTCGTACTAATCTGCTTTGTCAGAAATATGGTAGGAATCATCTAGGTGAGTGTAAGGCTAGTAGTGACCTATGTTTTGGTTATGGAAAGCTAGATCACAGCATCATAAATTGCCCAAGGGTTGGTTACAGGGTCAGTCAAATCGTTCTTCAACTTCAGAAGGTCGCCTGACTCAGCAGGGTGCTACTTCCAGTTCCACCGTAGGTAGTACCAAAATAAGTTGTATGCACTCTAGACTCGACATGATCAGGAAATTTCCCCTAATGTTGTTACGGGTACAATATAAGTTTTCCATCTTTATGTTTATGCATTGTTAGATCCCGAAGCTTTACTTTATTTTGTAACTTTTTATATAGTTGTCAATTTTGGTGTCATCCCCAAAATATTAGCACAACCTTTCTAAATGTCTACCTTAGTGGGTAAATTTATTATAGCCAGACAGGTATATAGAAATTACCCAATCACAGTAACTCAAAAATCACCTCAGTTGATTTTGTTGAGTTAAAGATGACTGATTTTGATGTCATTCTCGACATAGGTTGGCTCTACTCATGCTCTGCTTCAGTTGACTGTAGAAATAGAGTCATTTATTTTAAGTTTCCTAATGAACCAATTATTGAATAGAGGGGTAATACCTCCGTGCTTAGGGGTCAGATCATTTCTTATCTTAAAGCAAGAAAGACGACATCTAATAGGTGTGTTTACCATCTTGTTTGAGTTAAGGACTCTAGTTTTGAGACTCCAAGTCTCGATTTAGTTTCAGTAGTAAGGAAATTTCCAGATGTTTTCCCTAAAGGTCTTCCCAAAGTTCCTCCCAAAAGGGAAATTAACTTTGGAATAGATCTCCTTCTAGATACCCAACCTATCTCTATTCCACCCTACAGAATGGCTCCAGCTGAACTTAAGGAGTTGAAAGAACAGTTAAAAGATCTCTTAGATAAAGTTTTCATCAGGATTAGTATTTCTCCATGGGATGCTCCAGTCTTTTTCATGCGTAACAAAGACAGTTCTCTCACAATGTGTATTACTACCGTCAGTTGAACAAAGTCACAATCAAGGGTAAGTATCTACTCCCTAGAATTGATGACATGTTCGACCAACTTTAGGGTGTCAGTTATTTCTCTAAGATAGACCTTAGATTTAGCTATCATCAACTTAGACTCAGAGAATATGACATTTCGAACACAACTTTCAGAACTCGATATGGTCATTTCAAATTCCTAGTTATGTCTTTTAGACTAATAAATGTCCCTACAATTTTTATGGACTTAATGAATAGGGTGTTCAGCAATACTTAGAAATGTTCATCATAGTCTTCGTTGATGATATCCTTTTCTATTCCCGTAGTAAGAATGATAATACAACTATTTGAGAATTATGTTATAGACCCTTAGAGCTTATCAGTTGCTCGCCAAGTTTAGTAAGTGCAAATTTTGGCTAACATTAGTATCTTTTCTTGGCCATATTGTTTTTAGTGATGGCATTAGAGTTAACCCTTAAAAGACTGATGCCATTAGAAACTAGCCTAGAGCTATCTCTCCTTTAGATTATTAGAGTTTCTTGGGTTTAGCTAACTATTACAGATAGTTTGTTAAAGGATTTTGTTCTATTGCATCCCCCATGTCTCGATTGACTCAGAAGAAAGTCAAATTTTAGTGGTCAGATTCTTGTGAGAAGAGTTTTTAGAAGTTGAAGAGTCGACTCACTTCAGTCCAGTCTTGACTTTACCAGATGGCATGGATGGGTTTGTAGTTTATTGTGATGCTTTCAGAGTTGGTCGTGGTTGTGTTTTGATGCAGAGGGGCAAGGTGATAGGCTATGCCTTAGACAACTTAAACCCCAAGAGAAGAATTATCCTACCTATGATCTTGAGTTGGCAGCTGTTGTTTTTGCCTTTAAAATTTGGATATATTATCTTTATGGGGCTCATATTTATGTGTTCCCGGACCATAAGAGCTTACAATACATATTTACGCAGAAAGATCATAATTTTGATCAGAGAAGGTGGCTTGAGTTGCTAAACAATTATGATATGAGTGTACTGTATCATCCGAGAAAGGTGAATATAGTATCAGATACCCTTAGTAGGTTGTCTATGGGTAGTCTTACTCATGTTGAGGCAAATAAGAAAAAGTTATTTCAGGAGGTTCTTCGTTTTTTAAATTAGGCGTTTGGTTGGTTTATTCAGCTGAAGGTAGTATATGGCTTCAAAATGGTTTGGAATCTTAATTGGTTGCCGAAGTGAAAGAAAAGCAAGATAGGGAACCTAGATTGGTTATGTTAAAGGAGGCAGTTAAAGATTAGACAGTAGAGGTTTTCTCCCAAGGAAAAGATGGTGTGCTTCATCGTTAAGGAAGGTTATGCGTTCATTGATGGTTTGAGACAATGCATACTTGCAGAAGCTAATGGTGCGTGGTATTCTATTTTCTCAGGAGCCACTAAGATATACCACAATTTATGGGAAATATATTGGTGGAGTGGTATAAAGAAGGATATTGCAGAGTTTGTCACTAGGTGCGCAAATTGTCAGCAAGTTAAGGTCGTGCACCAAAGTCCTAGTGGATCATTGCAGGAGTTTAGCATCCCTACTTAGAAGTGAGAAGTAGTGAACATGGATTTTGTGATAGGGTTACCTCGTACGCGTTGTCAACATGATTCGATTTGGGTGATTATTTATAGAATGACCAAGTCAGCCTATTTCTTACTAGTTCATACGTCATATTTAACCAAGGATTATGCTAGACTCTATCTTAGAGAGTTAGTTAAGTTTTATGGGATTTCGTTGTCCATTATTTTAGATAGAGGTACTCAGTTTACCTCCTACTTTTGGAATGATTTTTAGAAGGGTCTTGGTACCCAAGTTTCTCTCAGCACAACTTTCCATCCTCAGACAGATGGTCAAGCATAGAAGACCATTCAAAACTTAGAAGATATGTTAAGGGCATGTTTTGTTTACTTTAAAGGTAGTTGGGATGACCACTTACCTTTGATTGAGTTTGCTTACAATAACAATTGTCACTTCAATATTTAGATAGCTCTATTTGAGGCTATTCATGGTAGGAGATGTTGATCACCCATTGGCTGTTTTGAAGAAGGTAGTGCTACAGTGATAGGGCTATATTCAGTGTTTGAGGCGATGGAAAAGGTTCAGCTGATTCGGGAGAGACTGAAGACAACCCAAACCTATCAGAAATCTTATGCAAATTTGAAGAGAAAAGATCTTTATTTTGAGGTTGGTGATTTGGTCTATTTGAAAATTTTTCCTATGAAGGGAGTGAAGAGATTCGGTAAGAAGGGGAAACTCAGTCCCCGCTTTGTTGGCCCATGTAGAATCTTGAACCGTTTTGGGAAGATCACCTATGAGCTAGAGTTGCCTGCAGATTTTGTATCGTACATCCAGTGTTCCCTGTTTCTTTTTAAATAAGTCAGTTGGTGACTCATCTATAGTTGTTCCTTTAGAAGATGTGGTCTTTAAGTACAGCCTTTCCTACAAGGAAGTCCCAATTAGGATCCTTGATCGTCAGATTCGTAGGCTAAGGAATAAAGAAGTTCCCTTGGTTAAAGTCCTTTGGCGGAATCAGTCTCTTGAGGGAACTACTTCGGAAGCAAAAGCAGATATGTGAACCAAGTACCCTTATCTTTTCTATGAACACTCATATTCAGCTTGAGGTAATGATTTTTCCCTTAGATTGACTCTTTTCCATTCTCAGTTTTAGATATGTAACCATTTCTATGTCATAACATGCATTCCCAAAAATCAGTTCAGTTCATGTATTATGTTTCAAACTCAGTTATATCATCATGTTCCAAGTCATGCATTTTCAGTATGTGATCTCAGTTACCTTAGTACAATACTCTCAGTCTGACCAGTCTCATTCGAGGACAAATGTTCTCAATGGGGAGATATTATAATACCCCGTACTAATCTTAGATCGATTAAGCTTTTAGTTGTATGCATAAGGGGCTGAAGGCTTAAAATTTTTACCTACTGTAGGGGACTTAGTCATTTTCAAGACCCCTCTAACTTTAAGGATTTTTATTTTGGTCTTCTCGACCCCGAGACATTGATTTTTAAGTTGATTAATCTTTAGGGATGTAAAAGGTATGTCTCGAGGGTGTTTTAGATTTTTCGGACAAGGTTTTGGTTATGTTTGGATTATGAAACCAGAAGGCCACCGCGATAAGCCCACAATGCGGCATTAGTCCCAATGTCATGCAGACCACGTCGTGGTGAGAAAAATCAACGAATGCGATAAGACCGCATTGCGGTGAGCCTAGGGGAAATTGGATTTTTACCCCTCAACCCAATTGTTCATATCACGACTTGGGGCATCGGTTAGGGCATTATTTTTCCTTCTTTTTTAAATTCCTTTCAAGAAAACCATCCCCTATTCCCAAGAATAAAATTAAGTTCCTTTCCCTATAAATCATGAATTCAAGTTCCCTAAGTTCAAGAACCTCCAAGAAACCATCAAGATTAGTGTTTTTCTTTCAAGTTAAGAAGCTTAAGGTATGTGGGGTATTCATCAATGGGTCCCTTTCACCCATTGAGCCCAAAAACCTTCTCTTTTAAATAAATTATGGAGTTTTCCTTTACCATTGTATTTTATATGTTCAAGATGGTTTTAATTCATGTTTTTCCTTGGTAATTCAAATTTAGTTCAACCTATGTATGATCCCATAAAACATTTGATTTCCTCATGCTTTAAATTTTAGTTCCCATGTCTTGTTTAACTGAATTTCATGATAAATTCCCTAATTTATGAATTTAGCCATGTGAATCATGTTGATTTCCTATGTTTAACACATTCCCATAGTCAAGTTTATGATCCTCACATGTTTAATGAAATGTCTATGTATTTTGCTTTGAACCATGATCCCATATTATTGTTTTAAAAACTTATTGCCATAAATTATGGTGATTCAGTGTTGGCGGATTATGAACACCCGATACCTATGTGTTTTACATGACTTTAGATCTTTCAAGTAATGATTAAGTTAAACCATGAATTTTCCTATTTATTTAGCTGATATGATCATAATGAGCACTATAAAAAATAATGTTTAGTTAACCTTAGTTAAGTTCAGTACCAATGTCAGTTCAGTTGGGAGTAGGATTTAGCATCAAGCAAACCTAGGGATGGGGGATCACCAGCCAGTAGAGGGTGTAACCCTTAGTAGCAATCCCTGAGTTGTAGAACTACGTAGCCAGTGTAGTTTTGAGATGCCTACTTGCCAATTAAGGGTTGATATATCTCATGAGAGCACCTGCCAGTAATAGGTGACTCCTTAGCCTTTTGGGACACTAGTTTAGTGGATCCACACAACCAGTGTTAGTACCCGTGGCACAATACTGACACCCTTCCAACTGGGGTTATAAGTTGAACACTAATTAACTCAAATTGGGGCACGTCAGTTACATGATACCCCTACAATGTTAGTCTTGTTAGTCAAACTAAGTATGGTTCAGTATTTAGATATCAGTTAATTAGTATACAACTATCAGTTAATCAGTAAACAGACATTAGTTTATCAGTATATAGATACAAGTTTATTAGTAATCAGTATGTCCCAGCTCAGGTTTGCTTGACCAAATCATACAGATTTTTAGTCATTCAGTTATTTACAGATTATCTCAGAAACTTGTTTATGCTTGGTCTTTCATTCTTAGATTTTACATATTCATGTTTTTATGCTCAGTTATCTCATGCATTTCAGTCAGTCTTTATCTATGTACCAGTATATTCAAAGTAGTGATCACCTACTTTTCTTTATGCTATGTTATCTTATAACATAGGTTCGAATGCTCAGTTTCCCGACCTTTCTTAGACATCTCTGCATTACCCAATAGTAGCAATGGTGAGTCCTCATCCATAAAGGGCATGATTTATTTATCTCTACTATTTCAGTGTTTTCTTATATTCAGACATTTAGAGTTAGTTGGGGTATTTTCCCATCACTCTCCATGATGTTTAGAGGCTTTTAGACAATTAGTTAGATAGTCAGTTAGTCAGTTCAGTATTATCAGTTGTTACAAAAATTTCAAATTGTTATTTATATATATTAAGTATTCATATTTCAAATATTTTATCAACTTAACTTCTGCAATTGTTATATCAATTCCATTTCATTTAGTGCTCACAACAGGTACCAGCTCATGGTTTAGCTTGTGGTCATTGTGATTGTAAGCTTGTTGTTGTGACTAGGGGGTAGCCTTAGGTTGTGAACTCAATCACGCATGCTCTCAAAATGTCTTCTATGTCTAAATGGTCCTTTCTTCTTGATGATCTATCTACGAGTGAAAATTTATACTGAGTTGAACTTGGTTGCCAAGACCATTCTGAATTGCCTTCAAAAATTAAGAGGTAAATTGAGTACCTCTATCTAAAATAATAGTCAAGGGAACTCCATCTAATTTAACCAACTCCTTCTGGAATATTTAGCTTAGTCCTTACCTTAATCTGAAGTGTTAATTGGTAGAAAATGGGCCTACTTAGTTATTCTATCCATAATAATCCAAATAGAATCGTTGCTATCGATGAGTATGTGGAAACCCTGTAATGAGGTCCATATTCACTACCTCCCTTTCTAAGTTGGAATACTGATGTTCTGAAGCGTTACACCAGGTCTTTAGTGCTCAACCTTAACCTATTAACAATTTGGTCACTAGACCACAATTCTATGATATCCTTCTTCATACCATTCCTTCAATAGACTTCCTATAAATCACGATACATCTTAGTTGATCGTGGGTGAATAGGATACTGAGAACCATGAGCTTCCACTAGCATCCACTGTCTCAAATCATCTACATCCGAAAGACATAATATGCTCTGATAGTGATGAATACCATATCCTCCTTGGAAGAAAACCTTAATCTTTTGACTTTGGACTACTAATTTTCAGCTCAATCAAAGTAAGATCTCTCTCTTGCTTTTATTTCACCTCATCTTCCAAGGAGGATTCCAAACTATTTTTGACCAAAAACTACTTTCGGCTGAGTCAACCAACCAAACTCCTAGTTTTTCCCTTCTTTGAGTCTCACAAGATACTTTTTTCTTCTCATGCTCTATATTACTAATATCCCACAGATAAAATGTTTAGATCATTGGCCACCACATTGGCCTTACCCAAATATTACAAAACACTTATATCATAATCCTTTAGAAACTCTAGCCATCTTCTCCAACTGAACACATAATAAAGACTCTTGTGATTGGTGAACACATCGACATAAACCCCATATAGGTAAAACCACTAAATATATAAGGCAAAAACAACTACTGCCAATCGATATCATGAGTTAGGTAGTTCATTTTATAAGGATTGAGATGTCCAAAGTCATATGCTATAACCTGCCCCGCTGCATCAAAACACAATAATGTACAATCCTAGAAGTATCACAATAAACCATAAAATCATTTGATCACACGAGCAAAGCAAAAACTAGAACGTTGGTAAGTCGAGTATTTAATTCCTAAGAACTCTTCTCACAAAAATCAGGCCACTAAAATTTGACTTTCTTCTGAGTTAATTGGGACATGGGATAGGAAATAGAGGAAAATTCTTCAACAAACTATCTGTAGTAACTATCAAGCCTAATAAACTCTTGATATTTACTAGAGACGTATGTTTGGGCTAGTTTTTTACTGCCTCAATATTTTGAGGAACCCAAATATCTTCATTTGAAATAATACAACCAATAAATTTTACTAATTTCAACCAGATTCATATTTCAACCAAATAAACACTTGCTGAATTTGGTGAATAGACGATGATCTTTAAGGGTCTACAGGAAAATCCCCAGATAATCTATATGTTCATCCTCACTCTAATAATAAACAAGGATATTATCTATGAAAACAATAACAAACATGCCTAAGTAAAAAGTGAATACCTTGTTCTTCAAGTCTATAAAAGTTGTAGGGGCATTCATTATTCCAAAAAAGACACAAAAAACAATTCAAAGTGACAATACCGAGTTTGGAAGGTTGTCTTCAGAATGTCATAGTCTCTAACTCTGAGTTGATGATAGCCTAATCCGAGGTCTATTTTAAAGAAGAAATTTGCACCTTGAAGTTGGTCGAACAAGTAATCAATCCTAGGGATGGGATACTTATTTTGTAATATGACCATGTTTAACTGAAGATAGTCTATGCACATTCTAATAAAACCGTCTTTTTTGCATATGAAAAGAACTAGAGCACCCTATGGAGAGATACTGGGCTAATAAAGCCATTTTCTATGAGGTCCTTCAATTAATCCTTTAACTCCTTAAGATCGGGTGGAGCCATTCTATAGGGTAGAATTGAAATAGGTTAGGTATCTAGAGGAAGATCTATTTGGAAGTCAATTTTCCATTGGGGAGAAACTCTGGGTAGATCTTCTGGAAACACTTTTGGAATTTCATTTACTACTGGAACTGGCCCAAGAGTTCTAGCTTCAGATTTTGAATCCTTAACTTAGACAATGGGATAGATACACCCTTTGGATATCAATTTTTAAGCCCTAAGGTAAGAGATGAACTAACCCATAGGCACTTAGGTACAACCCTTCCATTCTATAACTGGTTTAGTTGGAAACCAAAATTATATTATTCTCTTCCTAAAATCAATAGAGGTAAAGCACGAGTGTGTCCAATCCATACCAAGAATTACATCAAAATCTATTATGTTTAAACTCTGTGTGATCAACTAAGGTGGTTTTATAGGAAATAGTAAATTTATCTACGTCTGAGTCACCAACTAGAGTAGAGACTATGAAAGGTTTTAAAAGAATTTTGGAACTAACACCAAAGTTTAAGGCTATATAGGGAGTTACAAAAAAAATATGGATCTACGATTTAATAATGCATAAACATGAATATAGAAAACCTGTAACGTACCTATGACTACATCAGGAGAACCCTTCTTATCTTGTCTAGTCTGACGATCATAGAGCCTATTCTAATGCTTTCCATCAGTTGCACTAGATGAGGCACTCTACTAAGTTGGGTGGCCTGTAGGAGCTACTGAAGAATTTAACTGGCTTAGCTGACAAGAATTCCTAATTCTTTGGGAAGCTACTGGACATTACCTTAGTTTGTGTCCTGGATTTCCACTCCCAAAACACCTATTACTACCATCCATACACTTACCTTTGTGGTTCCTACAATATTTCACACATACTGGGTTGGTATAAATATTGCTCATACTACCTTGGGACTTAGATCTTGGTGCCCTATTTAGATTATCTCGTCGAAACTTAGGCACTAGTAGAAGATGGGGCAAGTGATTAATATTTATAGATGAACTGAGATGATTTCCATTATCTGACCTCTACTTAGAGAAATTACAGCTATTTGTTTTGGCCCTCTTACTCTTCCCTTCCTTCTCCTTTGATTTCTCTTTCTATGTCCACTGAGCCTAAACCATAATGATAGAGATGTCCATCTCCTTCACTAAGATAGTTGACCTAGATTATTTGACCACTACCTCAAAAATACTAGAAACGAACTTGCTCATGCGGGCCGTGGAATCAACAACCTTAGTTAAATCATACCTTGCCAATTGAGTAAACTTAAGAGAATACTCCTTCACTTTATTTTACCCTACTTTATATTTATGAATTCCTATACCTTAGTCTTACTTAGCTCAAGTAGGAAGAACCTATCAAGAAATAAAACCATAAATTTATCCCATTCTACTGATTCTACATTTGTACCTCTATCTTTATTCCATTGCTTATAGCAGGTGTGAGCTACTCCTTACAGCAGATAGGCAACTAGGTTGACACTTTCAATTAGGGTAACTCCCATATTCTCCATAACTTTTTGTAACAATGAACGGTAAAGTATTACCATATTAACAAATTAAAATCATAACTACTCCTTGAGATCCCTCATAACCTAAACCCCTTGTAATAAGGAGGTTAAAATTGGATGAGCCTCAAAATTCTATGTATAAGTGTTATCACCTAAGTATCTAGCATATCTAGCTCTTTTTGCATCTTTATACATATTCAACAACTCCTTAAGGATAAAATTCACCTGTTGTATAATCATTTTGTGAGGTATAACCTGCTGTATAAAGTTTTCTGATTCCTAGCTCTCCAAACTTAATAAATGAAATCCCAAAAGTTGCAACCATCATCTCTTGCTTTATTTTACACCAGTGTGTGCGATTGATATGTAATAGAGTGTCTTTTATCCTCCCCTAATATATGCTTAATCCCATCCATTGATGCACCTTATCGCACAATTATTTGGTCTATGCACATTTGATAAACAAGTATTTTTCATCTTCAAATACAGTTGCATCACACAAGAAACAATCTATGTTGTCACAATGAATTCCCATGCCACATAGTATGTAATTTATTGAGTAGTTTTTCCTACACTACTAACCACATGATGAATCTATACTTAGGTAAGTTGATATCAGTCCAGACCGATGTTGCAATAGAGTCACAAAGAGATGGTCTTAGCAAAGCTAAATAGCTTTGTGTGACTGAGTATTTAGAATTTACTGTTAAATAATATTTCCTTCCTTAGAACCAGTCCACCATTTTCAATTTAATCTTGAGAAGATTCCTCCAGTACTAGTTGCTGTCAGCTAGTGGTTGACACGTCTAGAAATTCTCTCTATTCTTCATATAAACATTTAGTATCCATTTCACCAACAAAATATCCTTCTTTTCCATAATCAACCAAATAAGTTTTCCTACAAGTGTAATGTTCCATAATTTGCAGCTCCAAATATTCAGTCCTACTTGGATTTTAGGTCTGCATAGTGTTTACCAAGTTGTAGATGGATCTTCTTCTTCTCCTAATGGATTTCCCATAGAAAGTTCCTATACAACTTATCCACCTCCATCAACACCCCTTGAGGCAGGATAAATACTGACCCCTAGAAGTTATGAATTGAAAATAACACAAATTGCATAAGCTACAATCGCCCTATTTAAGATAAATGCCTGGTAGAAGTTGCTCTGATTTGGCAAGTAATTTTCAAACACAGTTGATGACATTCCATTTTTGTCCACTTTTTAGGTGATAAAGAGAATCCCAAATACTGTAAACCCTGTATTGGACAGAATTTTCTCCTTAACAACATCCTTAACACCTGTTAGGAAAATATTAGATTTGTCTACTTTAGCAGTAAGTCCAATAATAGCAAAAAAGTGGTGTATGGATTCTATTATCCTTTTAACCGAGGCCTCACCTTAGAAAAATATTATTAGATCATCTACGAAATATGATGTGACAACCCCAAGTCCCTGCACATGGGATAGTATTTGAAGTCAAGCAAGTTTCTTGTTTTTGGAGGATTTTAGCAAGGTATTTCCATAACCAACACAAACAACAAGGGGGAAATGGGATCTCCATGATGTAAACCCCTTTTATCCTCAAAATATCCATAATTGTCACCATTCAATTTAATTGAAAATTTTGTAGTCGTCATACATAGCATGATTAGTGGCCTAAACTTCTCAGGGAACCCATAACATTAGAGCATTTCCTCTATGAATTCCAATCTAATCATGTCATTCGTCTTCTTTAAATTGATATTTATAAGACATCTTGGACTTGTTTTACTATTGTAATGCCTTAATAAGTCATGGAACATTAGGATACTATAAATCAAGGATATGTCTTGGACAAATGCAGCTTGTGTCTTCTATACTAAGGACGGTAGTCCAATTTTTAGCCTTTTGCAAAGAGTTATTGACACACACTTATAGACTACATAGCAACATGTAATGGGTCGATATTTACTAGGATCTTCAGGGCACTCTACCTTAGGTATCAAAGTAATAATTGTACCATTAAGTTGATGTAACATATTTCTAGTTTTAAACACCTCCAAAACTGCCTCAGATATTGTCCATGTACTCCTGAAGAAGCCACTTCCACTTCCATCTAGCCTAGGGCTCTTGTTTGGATTGATCCCAAACATAGATTCTTTGACATACTCCCTAGTGAACTCCTACAATAATACCACTTATTTCTCTATAGTTAAGGTATTTCCATAAGTCAGACAACCTTTAGATGCAGTCTTTTTAAGAACTCTAGTTTTTCCCAATATTGCAGTGCAGTACCTCACAAAGACTTAAACCACATCTTTAGGATCAGTCACGAATTTTTTATTCTCATTAGTAATTTGTATCACAGCCTACATTAATCACTTTTGCATCAAAACTGAGTGAAAATACTTTGTGTTGTCATCACCAAGCTTTACCCACATAGCCTTTCTACTTTGCAAAAACATCTTTTCTATAAGATATATTGATATTTTAAATTTCATACTAAGTTCCATCTCTTCCTGCTGTATTTTCTTATTCAGTGGGTTTAGATCAAGCCATATTGACACTATTTAAGCTTTATTCTATCCTCATGGTCTTTATTTATCATATTATTAAAGTGGTGAATATGCAGACTCCTGAGTTTATATTTCAAGTACTTCAGTTTACCTATAACTTGATACATCTTACACCCTATACCAGGCTACTGCCATCCACTTGTGTACCAACCCTGTAAAGTCAGGGTGCATGCTCCAAGAATTATATTTTTTGAAAGCTTTCCTTCTCCTTGAGCTTTAAGAAATCAGTGTCAGCTAAGTAGGACTATGTTCACTTATACCCCCAACCAAGAATTGTACTCTACAAGCAGATGCACGATCTAACTACTCATCATCTGCGAGTCTTATCCCGCTTTGATAAAATTCTTTTTGTTGCATGTTTACCATTCCAGGTGTAATTATAGCCCAACCTAGGCAGCTTAGTCAAACTATATCTATCTACACTTTCTTGGAAATCCTTAACCTCTGGTATAGTTACTGGGTTCCTTCCTATTCTTTCTTCTCTATATAGTACATCATAGAAATCACCCGTGAGGCAAAGTAGTGCCTTGAAATTGGGGTAGGTAATTCTATTTGCCCCACCTCTCAGTTCTCTCATTCTGTCCACACACTATAATAAGTAAAAACTGCAACTCTAATGGCATATGCTCTACCTTATAGGTTAATTCTTGAGACATTTCACTATGTGTGGTCACCTTATAGTTGTATTCCTTCCATAGCAAACAAATCCTCCAATTATAGTGGAAAGCATGGTTGGTAATGAACTTCTATCCTTCAAAGATCTTATCAGCCACCATTTGCACCCTATATAATTAATTATAGTCCATACAAGACCAACCATATTAGCATTCAAATCATCACAAAAGAGTTTCACCTTTCACTATTTTGTGAGGCTATTAAGGCCTCTCACATACTAGCATGTAATCTTAACCATCCCTCCAAGGGATAGTATCTTGTCCACCCCTATGTTTGGCAATATTTTCCTACCTATTCTGACCTTGTCTTTCCTTGTTCAAGCTTTGAAAGGTGTTATCTACACGTACAATAGTAGTATGCAAAGCCCTATTCTAGGATGATGAACCATCAACTTTTTAGGGTTTCTTCCATCCAGCTTAACTCGTCTTCAAGATCAAGTCTACAGTATCTTTATGAGGTTGTGCCTCCCCTTTACTAGTGTTCTTGACTTCTTCTGTATTGTTGTCACTCTCCTCTATAACCCTTACATTCACTATGTTTTGCTCTTTTTTTTAATTCTTCATACATTTGTCTCCTGTGTGATCATATTTCTTGCAACATTCACATATTGTAGGTTTCAAATTGTAAGTCAGCTTTTGAATAATCACACTTCCTTTATCATTGAGAAATACAAATTCCTCTGGCAATTCTGTATATCCAATTTTACCTCCACAAGTAATCGATCAGAGTTTAGCCCCATCTTTTTCTCCATTTGTTTATCCACCATCAACAGTTTCCCTAAAAACTTCTAATCTTACTTAGTCCCCAAGCACTCTAACACGTAAAATCCAAACCTTCCAACATGGCCCATATAGGCTCTGATTGGAGTTCTTCTCTAGTAAACTCTATATCAGGCATCCAATTCTTAACAATAAGAGGTTTATTATCAATATGGTATATACCTCCTTGGATAGCATCATTCTTCCTTACTTCACTATTAAATCTCACCGTTATTATATCATTCTTCATCATTTAGACTTTGTTAATCCCATAGTTTCCCCATATACGCTGGATATATCCATTTAAGACAGTAAATAGAGGGTGCTCTTAAACTATATAGTAAACTACATAGTTATGCCAAAATTTAACTTTTGAGCTCTGATCAACTAATCTCCTATATTAATTGGGTTCACATATTCCAATTTGAATCCCACATTATCAATTTTTGTGATTTCAAAGCTATCCCATATACTACCTACCTTGCCATGGCTTTTACCAGTAGTAGCAGCTTGAGCCTCGACCTCATCGGCCTAAGATAGCTTACCACTAGTTTTCTACTACATTATACTTTCCCTTTCCTCCACTTGCACATTCACTGGAGTATTCAATTTTTATTTTGCGCTAATTTCCTTCACAATGAACCCAAATTTGTTACGACGATGGATGAACTCTTCACTAATTTTCCTGTGCAGTTGCCCCTCCTAGCTGAGTAACCTTTTTGTATCCACACTAGTTGTCTTGCTAATACCCACAGTCGCTGCTATTATAGTTGAAACTGGTGGTTTTTCCCTATTCCCATGCTAGGCGCATGATATGGCTATCATGCAACGAGAGAGTAGAAATTGACTAAACTTCTCCCTTAAGTTGTGAGATGATTGAGATCTCTTATCCATAATTTTCTAAATACTTTTTGCCTACTCCTATTGGTACTTCCATACTTGGACCCAAATAACGCTGGAGGATTCATCTAAGTGAAGTCTTAGATTTTGGTTGTTGCCTCATTTACTATCAAGTTGATTGGTGCCACAACAAGCTGGTTATTTGGGTGGTCATGGATTGGACTAAGGCTATAAAATCAACCCTGAATTTGACATATGAGACTTGTTTATTCAGAGGGTTTTCTAGAGTTCGTAGGGGTGCTTTCTGATTCTGAACCCTGCTATCAATTCTAATCCAACCCATGCTAGTTCTCTTAGGAGGAAAATTCAATAAATGTGTAGAGAACAAGTTAGAAAAAGGTTTTAATAGAGATCACACTCTATCACACTATATGAACATAAAAGAAATGAAACTTTTCCTTAAACAACTCATAAGTGTGGATCGCTTAACACCCATGAATAAGACTTTATTTGATGCAGCTTTCAAACACCCTAGGGTACTTAAAACTTGTTGCTCTGATACCAAGTTTACGACCCAAAACTATCCCTTACTCGTAACACAGTTCTTAGGATGACAAGTGACCTCAAGATAACCCATGGCCTAACAAAACACTAATAATATCAATAATAATTGATAAAAACACTTATGCAGAAGTTGAACTAAATAATAAAATAAATACTCAAAGAAATCCAATCAATAATAACCAAATCTGAGATCACAAGATGAACATCTAACTATAAGTCTGAAAGGCCTCTTTTATGATCAGTTGTTGGAACAATCCCCAAACTAACTCCAACTATCAAAAAACTAGGAACAACAAAGTAAAAATGAAATAAAATGCTGACTCCAGTACTCAAATGATGAGGACTCACCAAAAATATTATTGTTGATATGTGAAGAGATCATACTAGATACAAACCAGATATTGAGCTTCAAACTTATATTATAAGATAGTATAGCGCAAAGAAAGTATATGATTAGCATTTTGAATATACTAGGAATGTGAGATAGGAAAATAACTGATATAAGCTAAACATAGTACATATAACATGATAAACTAATGCACGACCAAGTAATAAACATGTGTTTCATAATGAACTGAATAACTGAATACAAGGTCATGCAATAATTGTAATTTGAACTACCAATTGTTGAATTTAGGAGTTACTAATAGTAGAAATAGCTTAGTTTGAGTTAACCGGGACCCAAACTGTAACTCCAACTGGTAGGGTGTTTAGTACCTTACCAAGGGTAAGAACACCTACTGATGTGGATCCACTAAACTAGTATACAAAAGAATTCGGGTGTCAACCCTAGCCTGATGGGTTACCCTTTAGAAACTATAGTGCACCATAGTACTAGGATTTATACACTTTTACTTAAGGTCTCAGCCTAATTGGTGAATAAATCTTTGTCCATGTGTCCTTTTGATGCCAAGTTGTCACAACCCAATTTATGAGCCATGATGGCACCTACTTTATTCCATCAGTAAGAAAGTCAAACCATAGCACAGAGCTATTATCAATGGGCTTATTTGGTGGAAAATAACATAAATATCAGAAAGTAGTAAGTGAAATACTTGCAAGCAATAAACCAATAATAATAGTAATAAGACGGAAGATAAATAAGAGAAATAATAATCCCTGACCTAGTAATGTCGGTACAGAGCCTCTAATCCAAAATAAAACATAGTACGATCAAGTCAAATATACACTAGTATCGAATTAAGAAAAGACTAAATGTAAATAGAAGGAAGAGAAAAGGAAAAGTTTGGTTCCAAGAGCTCACCCTATCCCTGCACTCAAGTCAGCAAGACGGCAGCATAAAGGATGAAAACTAGTACTCAGATTTACACCAAAAAGTTATAAAATTATAGTATGAGTACCAAAGACTGGGGTATGTTGTAGGAAACATCGATTATTTGAGCTAAAGCATAATACAAGTACAATAAAGATGCAAGATAAATAAGCCAAGTCACGGTAAACGGATAAACCTGAATAATTCTCCAAATACTATAAATAAATAACTATAACAAATATAATATGGACGAAAGCATAACAAATACTACAAAATTTGCCCTCATAAGCTAGTAAGTACGAAAAAAGTAAATAACCTAATGCGGGGTGCCATAAGCCCGGAGGGTACAATCAAAGAAAAGAAATAATTGGAAATCACACTAAGTAACCAGAATTACATTAATTAATCATATCTTAATCCATAATTGCAAATCCTTCCATATCATAAATACATCATACATAACCTCCCAATGCTGGACTCAAAATAGAACTCATATCATTATCATTTTCCAGACTTGAACTAGAACTGGATATCAACTCCTAAGTACCAACCGAGTATAAATATCTTGTATCCAAAATTTTAAAGCTCCTAAATATACAATTTTAAGAGTATAATATGCTTATAAGTTCTGCAAGGAGTTAATGATAGTCTCCGCCCATAGTGGGCCGGAGGGGACCACTTTTAATCTCTGAAATTCATCGAAGCTAAATCCTAACCCGTACTAGGTTAAGGTATAAAATTTTACTACTAAATATTAAATAATCCACTTTTAGACCTAAGATAGAAATTCTACCTAAATCATGAGCGACTAAGTCAATTACACCTGATTAAAATTTCTCAATAGGCTAAATAACCCTTATAATAATAAATATACCTCCAAGACTTAATTCCAAATCCATATCTAGAACATTATTATAAATATACTAAAAATTATCCCAATCTATGATAGAGGTAAACCTAGACTACCTGGATGACAAACAAAGCCTGGAAAATTTGCTAAGTCGTTGATTTCCCCTTCCAAGAAGCTTCTGCATAATTCCACACTATCAAAACAATAATCTACGCATCAAATGAGAATAGTATCCATATTGAATTTTTATGCTTTGGATCCAAAATCATGTAAAATCCCACGTGGGTCTATCATGTGTAATTGCACTTTCAAAGCCGTCAATGCGTCCCTATATGCTTAAGTAATTTTATCCTCAAGAATAGATAAATTCTGAGCTCAAATGGTGCTAAAATGAACCCACCAATAATCTTGGAATTTTGTGAACCAATTGGGAAAATAACCAAGAAATTAATGAAAGCTTATCAAGAATTCAAAAAACAAACAAGTAATATAAGTTCATAAACACCCCAAAATCACCTATTAAAGTTTCTCCCTAGTTTCCACACTTTCTAGGATTTTTCACTTTAGAACTTGTGTGAAAAATGGAGAAAATTAAACTGATTGGGGGAATTTAAGGGCTTCTAGGTGCCGCTAAAGTGGGCGTTGGGCCACTTTAGAGGTCACCTCTAAAGAGCCAATGTGCCGCCAAAGCAGTACCTTCCCATGCCTAGTTGACCGCTTAGGCGGTCATGCCAGTGCTAAAGTAGCAGATGTTGTAGTGGTCAGCTTGTCGCTACAGTGGCTCCTAGCTATCCTGGTCGCTAAAGTGCCTAGAAGTTCACTTAAGAAGCCTTCAAAAAAGTTCCCAAAGGGACGATTTAGTAGATGCACCAGTTAAAGACTTGGAATTTCTTTAAGTCTCTATCGATCTATCGAGATTCTTTTGGAATCCTAAATATGCAAAAAAAAACTATGCTACCTTACTAAATTTGATGCTCCAAACTCAGTGGTGCTGTCAAAATTTCCATCTGAGTTTGTTTCAATGATAAGTGGGTCCTATACCTAAGTGTTATTTTTCTTAACTTCCGGCCATTAGCTTGAAATAAGTTTGGAAGCATTGGGACCTAAACAAAGGGTCCTCCTAGTCTAAAATTAATGTTCCAGAGCTATTAGAAGTATCAAAATTAACATACGAGGTTGTTTGACTAAATTTTTTACCTAGTATCCAATCCTCAGCAGTGAATACTTCAAATAAGGGATTGGCTCTAAAAACCAAATGAACTATTCGGTAGCTGAATTGTCAGCTCCTATAAGTCATAAATGATTTGAGGTAGCAATAGGAATGCTTTAAACAGTAAGAATGAGCAAAAATGTAGAAAATGACCTGGACTGTCATTACATAAGTGCTACTTCTAACCAAATGACACAATAACTGCAATGCTCAAGGCTAATGATAATCTGAAGACAGAAAATAAATACAATATAAAAAAGCAGTCATAATATGTAAACTAGGGCATATAGCATCAAAAAGTATATGCCCAAAATCCTAGGTCATAAGGTGTTCATAACCTGTCATCTCTAAAGAATGTAACTATTATGTCAATGTCGTAAGTTGAACAAATTTATAGAATTCAATGGCTCAGGTCCAACTATCATGGATTTTACAATGAAGCTAGGGTTTGTGATCATAGTCAAGTTAACCCACTAAAACTTTATGCTAAAATAGGGATTATAACTCAGTAACACCAAAGGACTGAGATAACTATATATTTACCAATTTCCATAACCCTAAATTGTGATAAGAAATTGAACAGAAGAATTGAGTTAACTTTGGGATTCAATGGGTGAAAGGGGAACCATTGATAAAATCCACGTACCTATAGATGGAAACCTTAAAGTATTCTTTAGAATTGGGTGCTAGATAAAGATGAACCCAAGCTCTGCCTTAGGGAAAGAAATTGCCCCTTTTATCTATTTGAAACTAAATGTTGGATGTTATTCTAAGTAATTGATGTCACCCAAACTATAACCTCCAAGAAGATACAACAAAGCCACTATTAAATTATAGTAACCCAACTAGGTTAGGCTCGATTCCATGTGGAATAGGTCAAATTTGTTTCTCAAACTTGCTAAAGTAACCGATAGTAATGAAAAGTAAATAGGGGGAATTTGTAGTAAACAGTAACAAGTAACAAGTTGTGAATGTTTTTGGTTGTAAACAATCTGAGACGAACACTAGCACTGTGTTCCCCTTGGCTTCCTAAGTCCGTAGGTTTCTCGCACTCAATCGACTAAAGCAAAATCTGTCAAGTTACGTATTACCAACCATCTTGTGAACATAATAGTAAAACCTACCTTTTCCCTTGTAAGTCTCAGGGTATCACGTTACTAACCCTTTTCTTTGATCCAATTTAACTATCACCTTGTGGGTCTCAAGTTATTAGACGAGGGTTGATAGCCTTGAATCATTATTGTAATCTTCTCTCCCAATCTCAATCTCTCTTATGAAGACAATCTAAAATACATACGGGTTATAAGCATTGCGCACCTCTAAAAAATAATTAAACTAAAGAAGATCATAATGCAAGAGCAAAGAATGATGTAGAAAAATCTCACACTTCCCCTACTTTGTTATTCTTCTAGGGTTCCCACAATCGTAGCTAAGGGAATTAGCCACTCATAGTTGCAAAACAATCCATGGAATTCAATAAAGAAAAGATAAGAATAATCTCATGATAATAAAGAACAAAACCCAAAGTATAACATTAATTAATCAATCAAAAACCAAGAACAAGAGGATTCCAAGATCAAAAGTCAATCTTGAAATCAATTTATGTTTGTAAGAGTATAAAGTGCGTAAAAGTGCATAAACTAACTCAAAAACATCAAAATAATATATATAGATTACATAAAAACCCTAAAAATTAAAACCAAAATGAATCGAGAAATTTGGGTCAGCAGCCACATATGATGCGACATTTGGGCTATAAGTGGCATCTACGGGCCGTAGGTGCCATCATAGGTGATAGAAAATTTTCACTTCTACATACTATCTGAATTTTGACCCTCTGAAACTTATTCTGGTGCCTACAGCATCGTAAGTGGTATCTATAGGCCAGAGGTGACCCTTCACAGGTAGCAGTCAACAACTTCAACTTCTGATTCTCTGAAGTTTGCAACTTTGGAACATATGACAACTACCTAAGCCCCTTAAATGATAACTACACCATGTAGGTAGTCTTATAAATGGGATTTTCTGTAATTTTTGACTCCTTTTCTTCTTGTTTAGCTCCAAGGCCCAGTTCTCTGCAAAATAAATACAAAAAACATTATCTTCAAAAAGAAACCTAAATACTTGCATATTTTTTAGTTTTAAGCATCGAAAGTGCCATGAAGTCATGGAACATTAACATCCTCAACATAGAGTTTTTACATGTCCTTAGGTAACAAAAACACATCCAAACACAATGACGATGCTTAACCCAGAGCAACCTAAGATACCTATGGCATTCAATCTCAAATTTTGCTAAAAATCACCCCTCATATTTTATGTTTTCAAAACCAACTCTGTGAATCAATGCAACCCAACAATGTGACATAGGAAAATCAAGCTATGGCATTACATTATCAACACATAATCAAGCATATATACAAATTACACTACCCGAACAAATAAGTAGCTGGCAATATAATCCAAGTGCCTTCACAATAAAGAAATCCCACTGTCTCAGCAGAAAAATACATGTTAATGTTGGGATAATAGAAAAACACTCACACTCGCAGAGAAATTCCATCAATGTGAATAGAATACCATAGGCTTGACCTTACTTTATTTACCTTATCTTTCAGACAATTTGATTAGGATCTCTATATGACTTTACTCAACTTGTAAGGTAGGCTTAGAGACTGGTATGGTGCATTTGGGAATTTAGAGACTAAGCCTCCTTTGTACTATAGTTATATTTTAGGGTCCATTTTTCAACCAAGTTTTCTTTTATTCCACCCTTAATTCTCCATTTTTCATTCTTTTATTACTCATTCAAGTTGGATGTAGTTTCATATATTCTATTTTTTATTTTTATTTTCGTTTTCTTTTTTTGATATTTTTATCATACCCCACATTGATTTATTTTTCTCATTCACACCATTATTCATATCCACTTCTAATTATGCACCCCTATAATAACCACCCTCAACTTAGGCTATTTGCCTGAGTTGAGGTGCACAATATCCAAAGAGAACCAAGGCCAAAACAGGTTTATTGTAATTCAAATGGGAAGGTAAAACAAGAAACATGGTCTATATAGGCTCAAAATAGGGATCATAGGATACTTATTCATATTTGGAAGGTTATGTAGGCTAAAATTTAACTAATTCAAGAATGGCCTATGATCCTTTCCTAACCGACTATACTACAACCTAGGAAAGAATAACCGGGAAAGTTCTAGATTCAACAACCAAAGGAAACTAAATAATAATCTCACACACACATGGCACATGGTTGCATTACAAACTTTACTTATCTGATTCATGAAAATGTTATCTATGATTATCTTGTCCCTAATCCTAATGCCATAATGAGATTTACAGTGGTTATATATATACACATCACATAGTTCCAAAATAAATTTTTGAAGGTGTATCAATGTTTTAAAATATTTAAACATAAACACAAAATACATTAACTTCGCTTAGGTATTTATTTTCCTCCTAGTTAAATAAAAATAGCACAAAACATAATACAACCTAAACATGCTAGCTCTACAAAGAACAAACTTTGGGGAAATAACACTGTAACACCCTGAATCCTTGGTCCTTAAAAATTTCTAAAATTTTATCCTCATTGACCTGACTACGACGCCCCTTATGAGTTGTAGGGAGTCTTGTCGGGACTTAGGGACCCAAATCATAGCCTGAATAGTGTGTGTGATTAAGTCTCTATTCTAAGTATGAGTAGCTTCTAATGAGTTGTATGGACACATTACTAGTGTGATGTCCTAATCATAGTCAAACCACTATATGTTCGAAGTATTGTTGTCTTAGATACGACTTGGACCCTACAAGTCGTAGGGTCATGATACAAGTTGTATAATATAAGTCATACGGTCAACAATATGAGTGCCTTATGAAACTGTTGTGACTACAACTCTTGGTAATGAGTCATAATGTATCGCAATGAATCACTATGAGACGCCTAACGGCTGGCAATAATTTTTCAGCATTTAAGTTGAGGGCGCTTTGGAAAATTTCCTTCTTACCCAATTAAAACCCCACATCCATAAAGAACTCAAGGTGGTTATTTTAAATTCATAACAATCAAAACACTCTCTTATCTCTAAATTATCTCAAGAAAGATGCTTAGGGTTCTAAGAAGTTCATCAATTAGAGACCTCAAGGGATAATTCCCTCCATAACTCTTGATGTTTCAGGCATGCATATCTTCCCCAAAACTTATTTTGTTGAGATCATGAGTTTAAGTGGTTATCTATATGGTTTAATTATTGATTTTTGGATATGGGTTGAGGGTTTTTGAATGATTGTTGTTTATGTAATTTTTATATTTATATATCCAATGATTATGATTTAAATGATGGTTTTGAAATCAATTTGATGTGTCATAATGGTGAATAACCTAGGGGCTTTTGATTTCCTTAAATTTTGTAAATGCTGAAAATAGAATAGGTAATAACCCCAACCCAATTTTGTGAAAGTGATTTTGAGTACGTGTAAAATTGCATTGAATTATTTTCAAAATAATCATATGCTATAAAGAGGTTATTTAAACATGGTGGTTTGATTTAATGAACAAGGAGAGTCACTTTCCCAAATTAATTGAATTGTGATGGCATGCTGATGTTACCTTACAAGTGTAGTTGGTATGACGATACCAATAGTTAATGCCTAAATGGGTATTATGGTTCAATTAATGAGAATATATGATAAATATTTTAATGGGGCTTAAAAGAGGATTGCGTAGCTAAGTCATGAAATTAGAGATCTCGAGGGACCAATACTGTAAACCATAGTTGCCACCGCACGGGTCTAAATGATCAAAAATTTGAATCTATCTTTTTATATGATTGGGAGGTTTGAGTCACCCATATTATATTACATAATTGGGTGCTTAAGTCACCTTGGTTTGCGGAGATGTTTGAATCTTCAAGGTGCATAAGTACATCCTCTCGTTCGTGCATCTACACATATTGGGGTACTTTTAGCTGGGGAAGAGCTGGATCCATATAGTCGTGGGTGCTTTTTTATGATGGCTAAGCTACACTAATTCAGATAAAAGTTTGAAAGTGCATGTTAATCCTTGTTCACTATCCTGGCATGTGATATATATATATATATATATATGCCTGAGTTATTTTAAGTGATTATGAACTATTGATCATGGCATTATGTTATCCTTATCCCTGAATTACATGAAAGTGCTCAACCAATTAACCATCTCCGGATGTTGTATCCCCATGTGATACAGGCACCAGAGATACTTCTACTTTTCCTGCATAGTGTTAGGTGGATTGGCTTAGTTGGTCGATTATTGGAGGTGATATGGTGACCTTCCATTCTTTAAAAGACTTTTACATTTCATCAACTTTTATTCATAGCTTAGAATTAAGAGTTCACATTATTATTATAGAGTGTTGACCTTTTAAGAAGACGCACACTTAGAAGATGAAGGTAGCGGAGATGAGAATTCTTTGGTGGGTATGTGGGTGTACTAGGAAAGATAAGATTAGAAATCAGGTTATTTAAAATAAGGTAGGAGTGATTTCGATAGTAGCCAAGATGAGAGAAGGAATGTTAAGATGTAGTCATATGATGAGGAGGGACACAGATGCCCTTGTGCAGCGGTGTGAGAGGTTGGCTAGAGATAGTTACAAAAAAGCTATAGGTATATCAAATAAATACTAGTGGGAGGTAATTAGACATGACATAGAGCAGCTCCAACTTAATGAGGACATGACCCTAGAAAAAAAGTCATGGAGGAGGCAGATTTGGGTAGCAAATTAGTATGAGTTGAGGTTGATATTTATTTTGATCTATTACTTGGTGTCTTTTGCTTATGTTATTATCAGATATTGTTGATTTATATTGTATCTTGTTCTTTTAATATTCCTTGTCCATGTTTTTTAATTGTACTCTAAGGGTCTATCAGAAACAACCTCTCTATCTCACATCTGAGGTAGTGGTATGGACTGCATACACTTACCCTCCCCAGACCCCACTTGGTGGGAATATACTAGGTATGTTGTTGTTCTTTTTGTGTTACATTGTCATTGATAGGGTCGGGCGCATGTCCCAATACTTTATTGATTTTAATTTTGTTAGAAGTCTTTATGGATTACTATGGACTTGGGTGGTGATATTGGTTGGTTATTTTTTTCAGTTGTTGGTTATTGGTTATAGATATATCTTGAATACTTTAAGCTTATCTTATGCTATCTTGTTATATGATCAGAATTCATCTAAAATTATGGGTATGGTGTTCTATTTGGTTAGGTGTAGGGGGTGGTTTGCGATCCTTGTTGGACTTAAGATACCCATCATGGCCAGGCCCTAGTTTGGGTCGTGAAAAATTTGGTATCATAGCATAGGTTTGGTATCATTGGGTGTCCACAAAGTCGTGTCAAGTAGAGTCTCTTTTATGGGTGTGCAGTGCCCTACACTTATAAGAGAGAGGCTATGAGATATTTAGGATTGTTTCCCTTTCTTGTTGTTCTAGTTTAAGCTATATACCCTAAGATATTTAAAGCTCCTCTAATTTTCGTTTGTTTACTTTTTATATCATGTCTCCCTGAAATTCTTCCATTCCATCTGAGAACAATATCGATGGAGCTCATGCTACTTATAGAGTTTAGACTCGATCTAGAGATATAGTTCCCAATTGTACTATCGTATAAAGAGTTCCACTGATTCCCCTTATCACTCTTTGAGCTCTTTAAGCTGATGTATCTAATGTTGAGTTTCGCCAGTTGATCCATTTGGTTACCCAGTTAGTGGCCTCTCAGACTGAGTGTGTTACTCCTGTTGCTCCATCTTCTGAGGTTACTAGAGTTAGCCAATTTATAAGGTTGAGTACTCTGACTTTCACTGGTTCTAAAGTTGAGGAAGATACTCAAAATTTCATCGATGAGATAGAGAAAGTTCTTTATGTGATGCCTATTTTTATATAGAGGGTGAGGAGTTCATTGATTACTAGTTAAAGGATGCGGCCTATCAGTGGTATGAGGAATGGGACCAGTCTAGGGGTAACGACACTGAGTTTATTTTGTGGGATGACTTCTCTAGTTCTTTTCTTAATCACTTCTTTCCTTAGAAGTTGAGAAAGACGAAGGCTGAGAAATTCATGAAATTGTAGCAAAGAAAGATAAGAGTGTAGGAGTATGCCTTGAAGTTTCATTAGCTGTCACAATATGCTCTAGAATTAGTGTCTAGCATGAGGGATTGAATGAAAAAGTTTGCTTCTGGGTTGTCCCGTTATTTGATTTTGGAAAGTAAGGTCTCCTTATTGAACAAGGATATTGATATCTCTAGATTGGTGGTGTATATGCAACAAGTGGAAAAGGAAATAAAAAAGCAAGTAGAGATAAGTGAAAGGCAGAATAAGAAGTTTTAGTAGTTGGATCACGATAGAGGTCAGCTGTAGAGTGGTAGAGATGGTGGAAAATAGTCTAAGAAGAAGTGGGGCAAATTTGGTTTCTACTCTATGACTAGTTCCCCTTATTCAAATCCATTAGGAGATTGTCCTTATTAGAATAGTATTGATCCCAAGGAATAGGGTGCATAGCCTTAGGCTAGTGGGGCTCAGTCAGCTCCATCATATCTTCCTTGTATATTTTATGATCAGGTGCATCGTGGTATTTGTGAAGAGAGACGGAACAAGTGCTTTAAATGTGGTTAGATTGGTCCTATGTAGAAGGATTTTCCTTCTAGTGTTGCTTCAGGAGAAAATAAGATCCCCATTTTTACTTTATCAGCTCCTGCACCAAAGGGTGCTACTTCTGATTCTAGCTTCGGTACTAGTCAAAAATATATGTACGCTCTTTCCACTTGCCACGATTTTGAGGCATCCCACAATGTTGTTATATGATCAAAATTTTCTCTCATGATGTGCATTGTCCACTTGATCCTAGTTCTATCCTCTCTTATGTTACCCCTTATGTGGCTATTCATTTTGGTTTTGACTTTAAGTGTATTTTGGATCCTTTCTCTATGTTCACCACAGTGGGCGACTCCATTATGGCTAGAAGGATCTATAGGGGTTATGTGATGTTGGTCTATGATAGGGCGACCTTGATGGATCTGATAGAGTTGGACATGTTAAACTTTAATATGATTTTAGGGATGGATTGGTTTTATTCGTGTTATGCATCTCTTGATGGTCAGACCCAAAGGGTTAGTTTCCACTTCCTTAATAAGCCAGTGATTGAGTGGGAAAGTTGTTCCATAGTACCTAATAGAAGGTTTATTTAATATCTTAAAGCTCGAAAATTTATTTCCAAGGGGTGCCTTTACTACCTAGTGCATGTTAAAGGTTTTAGATCTGAAGGTTTTTGTTGTAATCGATCCCGATGGTCTATGAGTTTCTAGAGGTGTTCCATAATGATCTTACTAGTTTTCCTCCCTATAGGGAAATTGATTTTGGGATTGATCTTGTTCCAAACACTCATTTTATTTTTATCCCTCCCTATATAATACTCCGACTGAGTTGAAAGAACTCAAGGAGCAGTTGAAAGATCTCCTAGATAAGAGTTTAATCTGCCCTAGTGTTTCTCCTTAGGGAGCTCTGGTTCTATTCGTGTGTAAGAAGGATGGATCCCTTCGAATATGTATAGATTGCCGCCAGTTGAATAAGGTAACTGTTAAGAATAAGTATCCACTTCCTAGGATTAATGATCTCTTTGATCAGCTTAAGGGTGCTAAGTACTTTTCAAAGATTGATCTTCGGTCGGGTTGCCATTAGTTAAAGATTAAAGAAGTGGATATCCTTAAGACTTCCTTTCAAACTTGGTATTGTCATTTTGAGTTTTTGAAGATGTCTTTTGGTTTGACTAATGCCCCAATGACATTTATGGATCTTATAAATTGGGTATTATGCCAATTCTTGGATTTAATCATAATTGTGTTTATTGATGGTATTTTGGTGTACTCCAAGAGTGAGGCAGATCATGCCGATCACCTCCTACTTGTGTTGCAAACCTTGAAAGATCAACAATTGTATGCTAAATTCTCCAAGTGTGAGTTCTGGTTAAATATCATAAACTATCTAGGTTATGTTGTTTCTAGTGAAGGGATCTTGGTGGATCCACGGAAAGTTGCGGTGATTAAAAAGTGGCCTAGATCTATGAATCCAACCGACATTCGGTGCTTCTTGGGTTTAGCCGATTACTACAGAAGTTTGTGGAAAGATTCTCTTCTATTGCATCCTCATTGACTTTATTGACTCAGAAGAAGGTGAAGTTCTTGTGGTCGGATGCTTGTGAGGTAGCTTTGAGATATTGAATGATAATTTATATTCAGCTCTGGTTTTGACTCTACCCAAGGGTACCAATGGTTTTGTTTTTTTATTATGATGCATCTCGGGTGGGACTATTTTGTGTGCTCATACAGCATAGAAAAGTGGTTGCATATGCTTCTAGGTATTTAAAGGTGCATGAGAAGAACTATCCGGCTCATGATTTAGAATTATTGGTTGTGGTCTTTGCTTTAAAAATTTGGCACCATTACTTGTATTGGGTACCCGTTGACATCTTCTGAAACCATAAGATTTTGCAATACATGTGTTCACCCAGAAGGAGTTGAATCTCAGGCAAAGAAGATGGCGTGAGTTGCTCAAGGACTATGACATGAGTCTTCACTATCACCTAGGTAAAGCTAACATGGTTGCTGATGCTCTTAGTAGGTTGTCCATGGGAAGTTTATCTCTCATAGATGATGAGAAATATGAACTGGTGAAGGATATTCACTGCTTAACTAATCTTGGAGTTCATCTCTTGGACTTTAAGGATAGTAGTGTGATGGTAAAAGAGGTAGAGAAGTCATCTCTTGGTGCTGAGGTGAAGGAGAAATAGGTTTTGGATCCTATCTTGATGCAGATCAAGGATGATGTAGGTCACCAAAAGGTGATGGCTTTTGAGATTATTTGTGATGGTATCTTGAGGTACCAAGGCAGGTTATGTGCTCCAGATGTTGATGAGTTGCAAGAGAGAATTTCAGCTAAAGCTCACAAGTCGAGGTACATTGTTCATCCTAGTTTTACAAAAATTTATCATGACTTAAGAGAAATTTATTAGTGGAATAACTTGAAAAAGGATGTGGCCAATTTTATGGCTCAGTGCATCGTTTGTCGACAAGTGAAGGTGGACCACTTGAGGCTTGTTGGGTTGTCTTAAGAGATTGAATTTCCCGTGTTGAAATAAGAAGTGATTCATACAAATTTTGTTACTGGTCTTCCGCAGTCCTATTATCAGTTTGATTCTATTTGGTTCATCGTGGATAGGATGACTAAGTTCGTTCACTTTTTGCCAGTTAGGACTAATTATTCAGTGGAGTATTATGCGAAGCTCTTCATCAGGAAGATCGTGAAGTTGCATGATATTCATGTTTCGATCATATATGATTAAGGTACTCATTTCTCATCTCACTTTTGGCATTTCATCAAGCAAGGTCTGGAACTAAGGTAAACCTTAGAACCACTTTCCACCCTCAGACAAATGGATAAGCGGAGAGGATGATATAGACTTTGGAGGATATACTGAGGTCCTGTATGATCGATTTTGGTGGTATTTGGGTTGACCATTTTCCTTTTATTGAATTTACTTATAATAATAGTTATCATTATAATATTAGGATGGCTTCATTTGAGACTTTGTATGGCAGGAGGTGTACATCCCCTATTAGGTGGTTTGAGGTTGGCGAGAATAGGTTATATGGTCGCAACTTGGTTCACCAAGCTTTGGAAAAGGTAAAGGTGATTCGGGATAGGATTAAGACTGCCTAAAGTCAGCAAACGTCCTATGCGGATGTAAAACGAAGGGACTTGGAGTTTAATATGGAAGAATTAGTGTTCTTGAAGGTGTCTCCAATGAATGGAGTAATGCAGTTTGGAAAGAAGGATAGGCTCAATTCTCGATATATTGGTCCCTATCGTATCCTGAGATGAGTAGGCAATGTGGCTTACGAGTTAGAGTTGCATACAAGTTTAGATTCTATTCAACCGGTCTTCTATATATTGATGTTGAAAAAGTATGTAAGCGATCCTTCCTTGGTCGTTCCCTCGGAAATTATGGGTGTCTCATATTCCTTGTCCTTTGAGGAAGTCCCATTAAGATTTCAGATCTGCAAGTTCGCTGCTTGCGAGCAAAGGATGTGGCTTCGGTAAAGGTTCTATGGAAGAACCTTAGACGTGAAGAAGCTACTTGGAAAGCCGAGGAGGACATAAAGTCCAAGTACCCATTTTTGTTTCCTACTCTAGGTAATCATGATTGAGGTATGTGTATTCCTTAGCGTATTTGTTTTTTGACTTTGTTAAAAAAAATTGAATTCCTTTATATCTTTGTTTTCTGTCTTTGTTAAAGGTAAGTGTGGTTGTGTTTGGAGTTAAATCGTGCTAGCAAAATCCTTGTCTCATCATTCGAGGATGAATGATCTTAAGGGGGCAGAATGTAACACCCCGAATCCTTGGTCCGTAAATATTTCTGAAATTTTATCCTCACTTCCGAGACTACGACTCCCCTTACGAGTCGTAGGGAGTCTTGATGGGTCTTAGGGACCTAAATCACAGCTTACAGTGTGTGTGTGACTAAGTATCTATTCTGAGTACGAGTGGCTCCCAATGAGTTATATGGACACATTGCGAGTCGTGATGTCCCAGCCGTAGTCAAACCACTGTATGTTCCAAGTATAGCTATCTTGGATACAACTTGGACCCTATGAGTCGTAGGGTCCCGATACAATTCATATGAGCTAAGTCATAAGGTCAATAGTATGGGTTCCCCATGACTCTGTCTTAACTACAACTCGTGGTAATAAGTCGTAAGGTGTTGCAGTGAGTCGCTATAAGACCTGTAACGACTAGCAATAATTTTTTAGCTTTTAAGTTGAGGTCACTTTAGACAATTCTCTTCTTAACCAATTAAAATCCCCCATCCCTAAAGCACCCAAGGGGTTTATTTATCATTCATAACATAATCAAAACACTCTCTCTTCTCTCCAAATTCTCTCAAACAAGATGCTTAGGGTTTCCAAGATGTTCATTAATTAGAGCTCTCAAGGGAAAATTCCCTCCATAACTCTTGATATTTCAGGCATGAATCTCTTCCCCAAAACTTGTTTTGTTAAGAGAGTGTATTTAAATGGTTACCCATATGGTTTACTTATTGGTTTTTGGATGTGGGTTGAGGATTTTTAAATGATTATTATTTATGTGATGTTTCATGCTTACATATGTATTGATTATGATTTAAACGGTGGTTTTGAAATCAATTTGATGTGTGGGTATGCTGAATAAACTAGGGGATTATGATTTCCCCAAATTTTATGAATGTTGACAATGGAATTAGTAATAACCCCAACCCATTTGTGAAAGTGGTTTGGAGTACAAGTAAAATTGCATTGAACTATTTTCATCTTATGATATAAAAAGGTTATTAAAACATCATTATTTAATGAACAAAGGAGTCATTTTTCCAAGTTAATGGAATTATGACGGCGTGTTGACATTAGCTTGCAAGTATAGTTGGTATGACGATGCCAGCAGTAAAGGCCTAAATATGTATAATGGTTCAATGAATGGGAATGTGTGATAAATGTTTTAATGGGGCTTAAAAAAAGGTTGTGTATCTGATTCGAGAAAGTGGAGGTCTCGAGAGACCAATACTGGAAACCACAATTATCAATATAGGGGTCTAAATGACTTGGTGGTTCAAGTCCCCCTTATTGTATGATTGAAAGATTCGAGTCCCCCATATTATATTACATGGCTGGGTGCTTAAGTCACCTGGGTATGTTAGGAGGTTCGAGTACCCCATGGTACATATGTACATCCTCTAGTTCGTGCAGCTACACGTACTAGGTCCCTTTTAACTGGGGAAGATCTTGAACCATGAAACCTATGGGTGCCTTCTTATGATAGATGAGATACACAAATCCAAGCTAAAGTTTAAAAGTGCATATTAAGCCTTGTTCCCTATCCAGGCATGTGATATATATATATATATATATATATACATATATATATACATACATATATACATATATATATATATAAATATACACATACATATATACATACATATATACATACATATCTATATACACACATACGTATATATATATACATATACGCACACACACACACATATATACATATATATATGTATTTTATTATGTGCATTGGATTTCGGTAATTTTGAACTATTGATCATGGAATTATGTTATTTTTATCCCTAGTTTACATGCTAGTGGTCAATCTACTTTTTCGGTACAGTGTTAGGTGGATCGACTTGGTTCATTGGTCATTAGTAGTGAAGTGGTGAGCTTCCATACTTTAAAAGACTTGGACATTTCATCATTTTCTATTCATAGATTAGAATTGAGAGTTCACATTATCATTTACATTGTCATTGTCAGGGTTGGGGGCATATCCCAATACTTTATTTATTTTGATTTTGTTTGAAGGCTTTGTGGATTACTGTGGACTTGGGTGGTGATATTGGTTTATTGTTCTGGTCGGTTGCTATTTATCATTATAGACATATCTTAAACTCTTTAAGCTTATCTTATGCAGTCTTTTTATATGTTTGGAATTCAACTGATGTTGGGGGTATAGTGTTCAATTTGGTTTGGTGTAGGGGTGGTCTCCGATCCTTGTTGGACTTGAGATACCCATCACAGAAAAGCCCTGCTTCAGGTCGTGATAAAGATATGGAAACAAAAACACCAAGAGGACATCTAGATCCACAACTAGTCCCACCCCATCAAATAGACGTACATTGTCCCCAATGCATTAGGCTGCTACAAAGCAATAAAATAAGGAACATACCTGTGGCACCTTAGGTACGTATATCTAACGTAAATCACACTAACACGAATTAACACAAATGCACAAATAATAAGATACCTTAGATTACCTCCCAAGCAGCGCCTGATTTAACACCACGGCATAATGCAGGTACCTTGATTACTTAGAATTGATCAATGAAGCCAAAAGATTGGCCTCTGGGGTCATTATTATAATTTATCACTGAGACCACCTTCTTGTCAGTCGGCTGCTTCATGGTTCTACAAATATTGAATGTGACCTCCTTCTCATTCAACCTGAATTTAATCTTAGCTTTCTCCATATCCACCACTTCTCTACCCGTGGCCAAAATTATTCTCCCCAAAATAATGGGCATCTCAAAATCTTCACAATCCAAGAAAATAGATTCGGTCTCAAAGATGAAGTTATCCACCTTAACTAAAACATCATACGATATGTTTATGGTCTTTTTTACCATTTGATCTACAATCAATAGCCGCATCATCGTTGGTTTGGGAGGTCTTAGGCCAAGTTGTTTGAACACCACCAGTGACATCAAGTTAATATTGACACCTAAGTCACACAAAGCTCTGGCAAATCTAGATGTCCCAATGGTGTAGGGAATCATGAAGTCTCTGGGATCACCTTTCTTTTGTGCCAGAGAACTGGATGTAATCACACTACAATAATTAAAACCTCCAACATCCTCATAACTAACACCTCTCTTGTTCATCTATAAATCCTTCATAAATTTTGTGTACCTAGGAATCTGTTTAAGCGCTTCAAGAAGAGGGATGTTCAAACTTAACTCTTTTAGCATAGTAATAAACTTTTTGTACTTCCCTTCTTCTTTCTTTGGCTTTAGCCTCTGAGGAAAAAGGGAGAGGTTGTAGAATATTCTTCACTACCGACTCATCTTCCTTCCCCTTTCCTTTATCTTTCTTAACACACATTTCACTACCTATTGATTTTTGAGATGACTCACCATAAGTCACCAACTTTTTAGATTTTGCTTCAAGTGCGTCATCAAATTCAGCAACATCATTTCTTAGCTCATCAACCACAAGATAGGGGGATCAATAATAGCCTTACCACTCTGATTAGTGATGGCTAAAAAGTGACCATTGTTATTTAGATTTTGCATAGTGTTACATGAAAGAGTGCTCGGTTGATAATGATTCAAGGTTGCAGATATCTGAAAAAATTGTTGTTCAAGGTTCTTAATTGTAGTAGCATGTGATTCAAATTTCTAGGTCAAACCTAAAATGTCTTCCTTAATCTCCTTGAGACAACTTTCTTGACTTTCCTGACCCTTAACCAACTTTGAAAACATAGCCTCCATCCTTGACTTGGTGTCTTTATTCCAGGTAGAATATATACCCCGATCTTCTTCTTGTAGGCAACCTTATAGCTCCATCAACTATCTCTCTCTACTCTGATCCCTATAGCTATCCTTATAGTAGTTTTAACCTTTGTTCCTTTCCTTGAGTTCCAATTGTCTTGAGCAAATGAATGTCCCTTGGCTAAAAAACCCGCCAACTCTCTATCTAGGTACTTCGCCTTTTCATCCACACCAGAATCATATGACCTTGAAGATTTACCTTGTGCACCCACAACATTCACCTAGTCTAAATTCATTATTGCAAACTGCTTCGTCAGTAACCTAATCTCCATCCTTAACTAAGAAACCACATGATGCACTATGTCATTAATAATTTTGTGCTTGCTGGAAGTATTAATATCATAAGCTCTAGTGCCTCTCTTTGCCTCATGAGTATGCCACCCTCGGTTGGCAAAAAAGATATGATTTAATATCTCTGGTGCTATCTCCCAACATAGGCGTATGAATACTCCACAAGTAATAGTATCCACCATAGCTTTGGAACTGGTATTCAGAGCTAGATAGAACATTTCAAGTAAGTTGCTCCTCACAATTCTGTGATTGGACACCATCATCAACTTCTTCTTAAACCTAAACCATGCCTCATATATTGGTTCAAACCGAAACTATCTGAAATTTGAGATCCCATTCTTTAACTATAGCATTCTATAAAGTAGGACAAATCGATCAAAGAACTATTTGTGCAACTCGTTCCAGGTAATAATGGACCCACAAGGTAGTTACCCTAACCATAATTTTATTTACCCATTAGAGAGAATGGGAACATCCAAAGTCTCAAAGCTTCCTAATCCACCATTGATATATTATATGAAGTGTAAATTCTAAAATATTTATGAGGTATGTTTCATCAGTTAGCAGTCCAGCAAATACACCTTTTTGGTTAAGTAACTTGATCATAGAATTGTTGATATCAAACTTCAGAAATGAGGGCAATGCAGGAGAAATGATAGCATCTGTCTCAGTAGCCTCAAGATATCCCATGTCCTCCTTGGATCATCGTATGCTGGCAAGTACTAATAGGCTAGGAGTACTTGAGCCCTACCCCTTTGTCTCTATCGATTGTTGCTCGATGGTCAACTTCTTTCCTTTGTCTCGCTCTCTATGCCTCTTGATCTATATACTAGTTACCCTCATTAGCCCTCCTCTATTATTTCTATAATAGTAACTATGCAGTGATTTGTTGTATTACCTTCCGATGAGGTGGGGGAGGCAAGTCCTGTGGATTACCTTGATGTATCTCATGATCAACTTCAGGACCATGCTATGACACCCTACAATTCTGTTATAAGATTCTTTCCATCTCAGGATCAAATGGGATCAAGGGATTTTCTTGACTCCTACTACTAGGCATACACTGGTGTACATCCCAAAAAGAACAAAAAATAAAACTAGAAAACTTCAACAACTTTAATAAATAAATCCGCAATTGTATTCCCAATTAGTGATGCCAAAATTTGTTGTCACCTAAACTATACCCTCTAAGAAGATACAATGTGATCGTTCTCAAATTATAGTAACCCAAATAGGTTGGGGTCGACCCCATGAGGAATATGTTGAATATGTTTCTCAAACTTGCTGAAGTTGTCAATAGTGCAGGAAAGTAAATAGGGGGAAGTAGCAAGTAACAAGTTGTGAATGTTTTTCGTTGTAAACAATCTAACACAAACACTAAGACTATATTTCCCTTGGCTTCCTAACTCTGTAGGTTTTTTGTGCTCAATCCAACTATCTCAGTGCCACACATGTAGAATCTGACAAGCTAGGTATTACCAATTGCCTTGTAAATGTGATGGTAAATCTCACCCTTTACCTTGTGAGTCTCAGGGTGTCACCTTACTAACCCTTGTTTGTGGTCCTAATTTAACTATCTTCTTGTAGGTCTCAAGTTATTAAATGAGGTTTGATAGCCTCAAATAACTTTTGTAATCTTCTTTTCCTAGTTTCAATCTCTTTTGTGAAGATGGTCTCAAATACAGGCGGTTCTCAACATTGTGCACCACTAAAAACAATTAATTTGAAGATCACAATGCAAGTGTAAACAATGATCTAGAAGAATCTCACACTTTCCCTACTTTGTTATTTTGTTAGGGTTCCCACATCCCTAACTAAGGGAATTAACCGCTCATAGTTGGAAAAAAATCTATGGAATTCAATAAAGAAAACATATTAATAATATCATGACAATTAAGAACAAAACCCAAAGTCTCAAATTAATTAATCAACCAAAAACCAAGAACAAGAGGATTCTATCATCAAAAGTCAATCTTGAAATCAATATATGTTTATAAGAGTATAACGTGCATAAACTAACTCAAAAACATCAAAAGAGTATACATAGATTACATAAAAACCCTAAAAATCCAAACTAATATGAACCAAAAAACATGGGTCGGCGGCCACATATGATTCCATGTATGCATCGTAGGTGGAACCTAAAGACCGTAGGTGCCCATCATAGGTGACAAAATTTTTTAGTTCTGTATATTTTTTGACTTTTGTCCCTCTGAAACTTAATCTGGTGGTACCTACAGTGCCGTAGGTTGTACCAATGGACCATAGGTGACCCTTCATAGGTAAGAGTCAACAACTTCAACTTCTGGTCCTTTGAAGCTTGCAACTCTGGAATATATGACAACTACATATTCCCCATAAGTTCTATGTACGCCATGTAGGTAGTCTAATAAGTGGGCTTTTCTGCAACTCTTGACTCCTTTTCTTAATGTTAAGCTCCAAGACCTAGTTTCCTATAAAATAAATATAAAAACATATCATATCTACCAAAATAAACCATGTACTTGCATATTTTTGGGTTTTAAGCATTGAAAGTGCCATAAAACCATGGCACATCAGCAATGAGGGCTTAGGGTAATATTAACCCCAATAATGACCCTTGAGCTACTCCAAATGGGGTGGTTTTGGTTTTTAGAACATTAGAAAAAGACTGATATACCCCTTTAAAAATTGTAACAAGAAACTCCGGGAAGGGTGTATGAGAACTTCCGATGATCGTGGGATCAACTTATTATCGTGGTTTTCACTCATGTTAGAGAAATGGATGAGATATCTCTGAACATGATCATACAAGACTTGGTACATTCCTGGGATCTACATACAATCGTACATTGGTTTGTTAGTTTGATGGTTACATCAGGAGCATCTGTGGGACTTATGATCATGCCTAGGATCGTGGTTTTAAAGCATGATCGTTGTTCTCTTTTGTGGTATGAGGGTATTGCTATATATTGTTTTGATGATAATCAACTGTCAACAAGGGATCAGGTCCCTGGGTCTTCTTGAAAACACACAGTTATCATATGTCTGCATAGTTTTATCTGTTTATGTAACAAACGGTGCAGGTGAGATGTGTACCAATCCAAACACCTTGCCCAATTAGAATTCTACCCTAATCAATTATCCTACTATAAATAGAAATGAATTCTTCCCAAATCAATAGTTTTTTGAATTTGGTTATTCAAGAAGAAAAACAAGGAAAACTAAATAATTCTCAAGTTCCATGTTTCTGTTGTTGAAAGAGTAATTGTTCTTGAGTCAAGTCTTGGTATGTAATTGAATTACTCTTCTTAAAAAAGTAATTCTTTTCTTGTGCCTTTAGAGTGATTAGGTAGAGTTACCTTAGTTGATATTAGTTAGATTTAATCAATATTGAGAAGAAATCTTAATGGAGTTGTCAAGGAGAGTTTGTAATAGAGTTTTGACAAATTAGTGGAGCTTAGAGTTAAGTTCCAAAGGAGTATGTAATCATAGTTTTATTAGAGTGGATTCTTGAGTGCTTGCGAGGGAAAGTCGTAATTTTTCCTCCCTTGAGCAAGGTGGTTTCCACATTAAATTACTGTGTCCTTTACTTTCCTTCAATGTTTTATTTCCTTACTGCTTTATTACATGTACTGGAATCTAAGGGACCTAGTCCTTTATAAGGTGGTGCAAACCACAATGTTTCAACAATTAGTATCATAGCGAGGACACTCAAAAAAATTCACACTTAGAGTGATTTATTAATCATGGCTGCTCCACCTAATCTGAACAAAGGGTAATCTATCACTAGGCCACCCCACTTTAATGGGAAGTACTATGTGTGGTAGAAAACCAAGAAGTATGAATTCATTATGGTTGAGGACAATGAGCTGATGGATGCAACACTTGATGGTCCTCATATGACAGTTAGAGAGTTCAAAGAAGGATATATGACAAGGATTGTTGTCAAAAGTAGGAGAGATTTTAATGATGAAGATTGAAAGAAAGTTGAGAAGAATGAAAAGGAAAAAAAGTTACTTATCTGTGGCATAGGACTTGATAAATATGATAAGATTTTTTCTTGTGAACATGCTAAGGAAATATCGAATTGCTTGAGGATTGCTTATGGAGGAGCTACTGATATAATGGATTCAAAAGTTGATATGCTGACCACTCAGTATGAAACCTTCACCATGGAAGAAGGAGAAACTATCCAAGATATTCATACCAAATTCATTTAAATTACCAATGAGTTGCACTGCTTAGAAAAAGGTTTTCCTGTGTATAAATAGGGGAGAAAAAGTTTATTAGTTCTTCCTATATCCCGGGAAAGCAAAGTAGATGCTATCATTAAGGCAAGAAACTTGAAAACTCTCATAATGGATGAACTTATTGGTAATTTGAAGACTCATAAACTCAAGAAGTAGCAAGGGCCAAGAGAAGATGGAATCAAAAAGAGAAAAATCTCTGGCATTAAAGTCTTCAAAGTCTAATTCAAGTAAGGAGGACACTGATGATGCCTATTTGGCAAAAAAGATTATTAGAGCAATGAAGAAAAGTGGTCAGTTTTAAAAAAGAAAAAGTATCAGCAAAAGGGAGGTATAGTTGAGGTTTGCCACAAATATGGAAAACCTGGGCATTTCATAAAGATTGCCCAATCCATAAACTGTATTATCAAGAATATCTAAAGTTTGGTGGTGACAAAGGAAGAAAAAGGACCAGGTCCCTAAAAAGTCAAGAGGAAAGGCTGCAACTGATTATATAATGAAACAAGCTTTAGCTGTGTGGGGAGATTCCTCCAGTGAACTCGAGAAGGATGAAAAGCTTGAAGATATTTCTATGATGGAAGTGAAGGATGAGAATATCACCTTTGGCTTCTTGTTTGCTCTTATGGAAAACACTGAAGATAAGAAGACATTGAGGTAACTATTTCCGACATTAAAGATAATTTAGATAACTACTCTATTAGAAAGATGAAGAGGCTTGCAAATGTGCTAGTTGATTTAGTGTGAATTGACTACTGAAAAAATATGTTAGAAGAGAAAGTAGAAAATTAAGAGCTTGAATTAAATGCCTTAACTTTCCAGATATCTAAAACAGAGGAACAGTTTACTAAGTTAAAATCTAAAAATCTGAGTTTAATGAATCAACTGAAGAAAGTTGATGATTCTGATGGTAAAGGGGAAAAAAGTCTCAAGACTTTAAATTGAGCTTGAAGAAAAATTGAGGGATTCTCAAAATCATTTCATGACTGCACTTAATAAGAATGCCTAACTAGATATGGAGTTAGTTAACAAATTATTAAAATGGACCATTTCCCCACAAATACTTTCTAATTTAACTGGTCAGGGTATCAATAATGGTAAAGTCCTTGGATATTAGTATAAAACACAATCACTTAGGTCTCAAGAAAAAGTTGTTCATGGTATTAGAAAAGAAGTCCACAAACCTCTATGCACTCATTGTGGAGGAGATGGGCACTTGAAAGAAAACTATAAATGTTGGCTTAGAGCTATAATGAGTAGCGCTAGATAAATCCAATAGGATAATTATTACCCTAAGGGTTACATACACTTTAAAAATTCCAAGAAGAACTCTCTACCTAGATAGGCCAAGAAATATTTGATCATACCTTTATTTTCCTTTTGGTAACTCAAAATCAAGTGGGTTCCCAAATCTAACAAATAATTTTGATTGTAGGTACGAGAAAGAAAATGCAGTCAAAATTGTTTTATTTATAGGGGATGCTCAAAGCACATGACTGAGAGGACTAACTGTTTTCTCTCTCTCTCAAGAAACTTTAAGGTGGAGGTGTCTTTTTTGGGAATGGTAAAAAGGGGTATATTCATGGTGTGGGAAAGATTAGAAAGTCACCTGATCAAGCCATTGAAGATGTGTACTATGTTAATAGCCTCAAGTAAAACCTTCTAAGTGTTTCTAAAATTTGTGAAAAAGGTAATGAGGGGATGTTCTCTTTTGATGGATGTATTGTGTTAAGCTTAAAGTCTGAGACAGTTATTGTCAAAGCCAAAAGGTTCAAAAATATGTATGTGGTTGATTTAGAGTTTGTAGATGATAGGGAATTAACTTGCTAAAGTGTTTAAATTGAAGATATTGATCTCTGGTATAGAAGGCTGGGACATGTAAGTTCCTCTTTGCTAAACAAGTTTATTTCAAAGGACTTGGTCTATGGAATGCCAAAGCTAAAATTTCTAGACAACAAGGCTTGGGATGGTTGTGTTAAGGGTAAAAAAACTAGGTCTTCCTTTAAATTGAAAAAGCAGGTGAGTACTTCTAGACCTCTTGAGTTACTGCACATGGATCTATGTGGACCTGTTAAAGTCCAAAGAAAGGGAGGAAAAAAGTATGTGTTTGTCCTTATGGATGACTACTCCAAGTTCACCTGGACAATGTTCTTGAGAACCAAGGATGAAACTTATGAGGTTCTGGTAACTTTTGCCAAGAAAATTCAAATAAAGTTGAATTGTAAAATTGCTGAATTTAGATCTAATTATGGAACTGAATTTGAAAAATCCCAAGTTATAGGATTCTGTGCTGAATATGGAATCAATCATAACTTCTCTGCCCCTAGGACTCCTCAGCAAAATGGAGTTATTGAATAAAATAACAGAACCCTCATAGAGATTGCAAGGACTATGCTGATTGACAGTGGTTTTCCAAAGAGCTTTTGGGATAAAACTGTTAATACTGCCTATTATGTAATAAATAGGTGTTTTATTATATCACTTCTAAACAAGACCCTATATGAGCTTGTGATCAATAGAAATACTAAGATTGACTACTTCAAACCTTTTGGGTGCAAGTTCTTTGTGCTAAACAATAGGAAAAAATAAACTAGGATAATTTGACTCCAAAAGTGATGAAGAAACATTTGTGGGCTACTTCTCAACAAGCAAACCATGTGGAGTTTTCAATAAAAGAACTCTGTATGTGGAAGAAAGTATACATATGGTCATTGATGAGTTAAAACTAGTGAATCTAGGTGATGATGAAGATTCTAATATTAAAGAACTTATTCCTGTTCAAAGGGATGATATTTCTAAATATGATGTTCATGAACTAAATGATGCAGTTAGGAATAATGAAGGTGATGGTGATCCAGGGTCTCAGTTACAAACCCCTGCTCCAATTGAAAAATATGAAGAAGGGTTCATTCAAAATCTTCAGGGACCTGGTCCCAATGGAACTTATCTTAGAAGGTCAAACTGGAGGCACAAATCTTCTCACCCACTTGAGAATCTAACTACACCTTTGGAATTTAGAGTCCAAACAAGAGCTAAATCCAGAATTTCATGGCATTCTCAACATTATTGTCCTAAATTAAGCCCATAATATGAAAGAAGCTCTAAAAGATGCTGATTGGCTTAATACAATGCCAGAGAAGCTTCAAAAATTTGAAAGAAGTAAAATTTGGCACTTGTTCCCCAGATTTATTGATAGAACAATTATTGGGACCAAATTGGTGTACAAAAACAAGAAGGATGAGCATGGATATATCAATAGAAATAAAGCAAGTCTGGTTGTTCAAGATTATAACTAGGATGAAGGAATTGAATATGATGAGACATTTTCCCCTGTATCAAGGATAAATGCTATCAAAATTTTTATTATATTTGTTGCCTACATGGGGTTCAAACTCTTCTAAATGGATATCAAAAGTTCTTTTTTGAATGGAAACTTGAAGTAACAAGTCTATGTTAAGCAACCTCTAGGTTTTTAAAATGTGGATTATCCTTATCATGTGCTTAAATTAGACAAAGCTCTCTATGGTTTGAAGCAACCACCAAAGGCTTAATATGACAGACTTTCAAAGTTTCTTTTAGAAAATGGCTTTAAAAGAGGGAAAATTGACAGTAGTCTCTTTTTAAAGTCTAGAGGTAGAAACATACTAATTGTTTAGATATATGTTGATGGCATATTCTTTGGAGCTACTTTTGAATCACTATGTGAAGAGTTTACAAAGATAATGGGGAGTGAATTTGAAATGAACATTATGAGTGGATCGAGTTTCTTCCTAGGCCTACAGATCAAGCAAACTTCTCAAGGGACAATGATTTATCGAGGGAAGTACATCAAGAAGATACTAAAGAAATACAATATGGAAGATTCCAAACTAATTAAAACTCCAATAGGAACCAGTTCAAAGATGGATAATGATGAATGTGGTCCTTTAGTTAATGAGATCATGTATAGAGGGATTATTGAATCCTTACTATATATTACTGCTAGTAGGATAGATATTATACTCAGTGTGAGAATGTGTGCTAGATTTTAGGCTTGCCCAAAGGAGTCAAATTTGAAAGCTGCAAAAAGAATTCCTACGTATCTAAAAGGGAAAAAGGACCCGGTCCTATACTATCCATCTAGAGATAGTTTTGATTTGATAGGATATATTGATGATGATTATGTGGGATATTTGGTGGATAGAAAAAATACTTTAGGAATGTCTCATTTTCTAGGTTCTTCCTTAATCTCCTAAGGTTTAAAGAAGAAGAATTCAGATTCTTTATTTACTACTAAAGCTAAGTATGTGGTTGTAGCTTCTTGTTATGCTCAATTGTTATGGATCAAACAACAACTAAAGGATTTTCGAATTGTCTCAGACACTATCCCTATGATGTGTGAGAAGACAAGTGGTCTTAACATCGCTAAAAATCTAGTGCAACATAATAGGACCAAGCATATTATGTAAGAGAACATTTTTTGATAGAAAATATTAAGAAGGGAGCTAGTTGCATGAAGTTTTGCAAAACTGAAGATTAGATAGCAGACATTTTTACTAAGTCTCTTCACAAGGAGCAATTTGTGAAAAATAGGTTGAGGCTAGGGTTGATCAAAATAACCTGACCTACTAGATGGATCAGTCTTTCTCAAAAAAATTGACTATGATTAGGAGACAAGTATCCTTGATAAAATATGTGCTTGTTGGTCTAACTCAGTACCATACCTTTATAGGTATACATGCATGGGAATAAGTTTGGAAGAGAATAGTTGAGACAAACACAAATTTAATGACTCACTCAGGAAAGAGAAGGACCTAGTCCAATCTCCCAGGTTAGTATCGTGAATGTGTATTTTTTGTTAAGTCAAAAAAAGCCGCATCTTCTCTCTGTGCCAGAAAATTATCTTATTCTAAAAAGAAATATGAGTCACCCTAAAAGTGAGATCAATCTCATCTCACTTTTTCAAAACTTCATCCTTGTGTATATTTATTCCCCTAATGCCTTTTCAAGATTCGTGGTCTATTTTCTTTTAAACGAGCACTTAATCTGAAATAGTCATGTCCTCAAAATTTAGTGCAGATAAAAACTAACTCTCAAACCTTGTTTAGAGCTCCAAGCCTACTTTATCCTTCACATCACTGTCAGGATAATACATGACTAAACATGTCTTCACAACCACCTCCTTGGATGAACCTCAAATGAATGAAATTCCTAAGAAAATAGAGCCTTCTTTAAAATTAGAGGACAGTAAAAAGGTTGATCATGTTACTTAAGTCGTGTTGTCTAAAAATCTTCTTTTCTTCAAAGAATAAACCAAGTTAAGCCATATTATCCCTTTAAAGCCAGACTCTTGCTTCACTCAACTCGTTGATAAAAATTTATCCCTAAAAAAACATAATCTTTCTAGCAGTATAATGACAAGTGATCATTGGGTTGCTGAAAATCTTATTTTGCTATCAAAAAATATAAAAGGGAGTCTATTTGGTCCTAAGGAAAAAGATGTCAGTATGAAAACAAGAATTATTGTAGTGAATTCTAGAAGTCTTATTGAGAAGCAACAGACTTCAGAGGAACCTGGTCCCAAAAAGGGGAAAATGACTCAAAGGGAATCTATCATTGCTTTTAATAGTCGAAAATGTGAGGAAGAAAAAAAAAAGCTTATGCCTAAGGAAGTTAGAAATAGGTTCCTGAGAAATTTAAAAGTACTGACTGAGAGGGTTTTTGGCTCAAGTATTTTAATAAAAGTAGCTATGATAGAATTAGTTGAGCTTGTTAAACATAAAAAATGGCTCTATATTATGAAAGGACCCATTCCCTCTATCTTTGACAAGGTAGTAAGGGAATTCTACTCCACATTGTACTTTTCTAAAAATAGACTGAAGAGAACTTATGTGGTTCAAGGTAAGAAGCTAAATCTTGATGCCATACCACTTGGGAGAATTCTGGATGTTCCCATTAGTGGTGTAAGGACTATCATAAAACAGCAACCCTTTATAGAGTTTGTGGTGAATGCATCAAATGTTAAAGGAAAATCTGTAGCTACAAATAATAGGAAATCACTTAAAAGTGAATTAAAATTAATGTTTTATTTTTTTTAACAAAGTGATTCTTCCTAGATCACAAAATAAGAACATTACTTTAGCTATTGATTTGTATGTGATTGAGTGTCTTAGCAGTTTTGAGTTGATCAATTTTCCTGCTTTAATAATGGTGCAAAAACATAAAGTTGTTCATGAAAAGAATGAAAGATATAACATGCCTTATGGATATTGGTTAAAAAGAGTGTTTGATTATTTTGGAATTATTTATGAAAATGCAACTCCTGGAACTATGATAAAACTATTTGGTCTAAAATATCTAATCAAAACTGAGTGTGTGGAAAAAAATTAGAAACCGTCTCTTAAGAAGAGCTCAGCAAAGAAATATGGAATTGATGCTCAACATAGCTGCTAAGGATACAGAGATTAGAAAATTGCAAATGACAATTCAACATCTTTCTAATAAGGATCCAAGTGTCTCTGGAAAGAATAGAACTGAGAATGTTGAACTAAAGAAGAGAGTTTCAACTCTAATTGATGAGGTTCTTAAATTGAATATAGATATAAAGCTGCTAACCCAGAAATTGTTACACTGTCATGCTGCAAAAAATAATTAGTTGTCTCTACTTCTGTAAACTCTCTTCCCAAGTCCTTTACCTATTTAAATTTCTTTTTTCCTGTAGCTTTTTCTATGGAACAAAAAATTTAAATCTTGTAATGCAATGATGCTTAACCTCTTACATATGAATTAATCCTTGTTTGTGTGTTTCATCTGTCTCTTAATTACCTTAAAAGTTGTTCTTCATGTTAATGTTGCCCTAGTGGCCATGAGTTAACTGACTTGTGCTTATTTTACTCTTAGTTTATTGTTCTTACTTTTTAATAATGCTAAAATGAGGAATACTGAATTTATGTGGTAAGGACCCGATACCAGGTGTGACATATCTGGTGAATGATATGTTAAAGTATAGGTATATTGACAGGGGGAAGCATATCGGTATATGGACAGGGAAACATAGTGCATAGTGATAGGGGGACATTCATTGACAGTAGTGGTGATTACTCTAATTAAATGAAGTTTAATGCTCTAAAATCTGTGTTTTGTCATCATCAAAAAGAGGTAAATTTGCTATATCTTTTTTTATGATGATCAACTGACATCAAGGGACCAGGTCCCTAGGTCTTCATGAAAACATACATATGTCACATGTCTGTGCAGTTTTGTCTTTTAATGTAGCAAACTAAGCAGTTAAGTTGTGTACCAATTTGGACACCTGGCCCAATCAAAATTCAACCATAACCATTATCTTCCTATAAATAGAAAAGAATGTTTCTCAATTCAACATTTTTTGCAATGTGGTTATTCAAGAAAAAAATGATGAAAACTCAATATTACTCAAGTTCCAAGTTTCTATGTGCTAAAGAGTAATGGTTCTTGAGTCAAGTCTTGGTCCGTGATCAAATTACTCATCTTATAAGAGTAATATTTTTATTATGTCTTTAGAGTGCGTCGGTAGATTTACCTGAGTTAATATTAGTTAGATTTAATCAATGTTGAGAAGAGTTCTTGATAGAGTTGTTAAGTAGAGTTTGTAATAGAGTTGTCACAAATTAGTGGAGCTTAGAGTTAAGTTCCATAGAATTCTATAATCATGAGTTTGAATATAGTGGATTTTTGAGTTCTTGTGAGGGCAAACCATAGTTTTTCATTCCTTAAGCTAGGAGGTTTCCATGTTAAATTATTGTGTTCTTTACTTTCCGGCAAAGTTTTATTTCCTTGCTACTTTACTGCTTTATTGTCGGTATCTGACTCTGAGGGACCTAGTTCCTTATAAGGTGGTGCACCCCTCCCACACATTTCAATAGGTACCATATGTCAACTTTCATATGTTGGGGTTTCCTTGATCTGATGAGACCATTGTATGGTAGTATAATGTGACCATGATTGTGGTTTGGCTTATCGTATCTTACTTTAGAGTAGTGTTTCACTAAAAAAGCCATAATATTTTTCACCGATATTGTATTAAGGTAAAACTAGATGATTTGGAAAGATAATTTTCATATCTATCATTTGATGTGTATGGATCTAAATAATGTATTTGAATCTGGAAGTTATTTTCATTGGAAATTGATCATTTTTTTATGAATTGATTGGTAAGGGAGGTTTTGGATTTGTTAAGTGGTAGGGGGTTCTTATGGCCTCAGTACAGGGCCAAATTTCTTCTTTGTTAAAACTTGAGGTCTAACCATATACGCACATGAAGCATGATTCTAGTCTTGACTTGAATTTTTGGGGTGTTACACAGGGTGAGCAGCATATTCGAGATACCATAAGATCTTTCCTTTATGACATAGTTCTTATTTCTAGACTTATGCTTTCCTTTAGTTTGGGATTGCATCTCTTTCTTGAAAATCTTTAGTGGTTTCAATAAGGATGACTTTTAATTTATAGGGGTGATTTTTAATTAAGTACAATGTTCCGATTTTAAGTTGTACTTATGTTTGGTTTGGTTTTGAAATAAATTATTGATGGATTAGTTCTCTGACTCTTCTAAGTATTGATTATGAGTTAATATTTTGGGGTAGATGATTCTCCCATCGGGTGAATAGTGTGGGTTCCACTTATGGCAGGTTTGGATCATGACAGAATAATTATGTTATTAGTGATTAGTGGTGAAATAATTTAGCTCAAGAGAATACTAATATATAAATGGGCTTGTAATAGTTGATGGGAATTATTGTATGCAGCAAGCTAGATTTGGGTAGTTCCGCAATATATATGTTATTTTGGGGAATTTTATTTATCATTGTGTTTTTGAGTAGGGTCTCTTATGCATATTATTACTGATTTTTAGAGCAAATATGGTGGTGATGCTCGAGAAGGGGCTTGAGTTATATTGTTGGCTATAACTGTGCATCAAATTGCCAAATATATCATTGTATCGCTGTCATAATAGATCATGTCAGAGCATTAAATTTCCTTTACCATATTGATGATACTTGAATGACGGACTTTGAATGATATTATTGATGTCATACATGACTAATTATACCAGTGGTGCCCTACGACGACTTACATCATGGAACATTATCATATAAAGTTGATTTTGAGCTTACTTATACTTGTAATGAATTGATTGATATCTTGATGTTGTTTTCATTCTGAGCATTTCATCCTCATATCATTCATACATGTCCATGTGATTGATACCACTGAGGTTTTCCCATTCAAAAGAAAATGATGATTTTTATAAAATCCTTGGCCGATGTCATTTGCCGGCAAGATTGATTGAGACATTTTTATCATATATTATGACAACTTTCATCTATGAACATTAGTCTAAGAGGTGGATGATATATTATTATAACCTTCATCTATGAACACTAGCTAAAGAGGTGGATTTAAGATTATGGAAAATATATGGGTTGAGAACTGCCCATGAGTCCTGTTTTGATAGAAGCATTGCTCAATCAATATACACAGAAAGTTATGCAATAACTTTAAAATATTCATCAACATCCCATCATCATCTATCACGAATTAATTTCTAAGGTCATGATGACACATACTATGACCAACCAGTAGGTAAGACAATCAATAGTCCGGAACAACTAGTAATGAACTATCTTGAGAAATGGAGTAAATAGCAGAAAAAATTAAACAAAAGACTAATATAGAAAACAACCATCAAGACCTGGTGAAATTAGTACATGAGCTTCTAGTACAATCAGAATATAAAGTGAAATACAGAACAAATGTACATGCACAAACCATCTATGAAATACAAAATAGATATAAGTCTAAACAATATGAGGGAGGGCAGTAATACTTCAAATGTTAGAAGCTCACCCTAAATCTTTAATACATAGCCTCTCTGCATGGTGAAACATCAGCACCTAGAACTTGTAATATGATCTGCAGGTTGTAGAAGTGTAGTATGAGTACCAAACACATGGTACTCAATAGGCATCGGTCAATTAAGCTTCAAAGATAATGCAAGAATAAATAACAAGTAAGGCAGAAATATAACTACATATAACTATCCAAGAAACTAAACGTAATAATAATCTCTACTGGAACCATAAAGATAACTATCCTATTCTAACAGCAACCAGGGACTAATATGCAATACCGCATATCACTAGCCAATATACAAATTTAGAGTGCAAAAAAGGACATACAATGGCAACACACGGCCAAAGGATACATATACAATATAAATATATAAGGAAGGAAAAGAATATATGGTTAATACTATATATAAATATATATATTCAAATAATGGAATAAATGAAAGGTAATAAATTAAGAGAGCCAACCTATTTCTCAAGGAATCCTATCCAAGTAGGAAAGCTAATACTAGCATAATCAGGGTCTTTAACCAAAGAATGACAAAACATGAGATAATCTAATAGTAACACTCTTACTATAAGAAAGAAAATAAAAAAAATATATAGACAATCTCAGGTATAGTCCATAACCATCCTGGCACGAACTAACCATAATAATAACCAACAATAAAGTATTCAGTTAGTACTGACAAACAATAACCTAATCGGAGCCCCATAATCCTGGAAGGTGCAATCAAGCACTTAGCAAACAATAATCAGAGCTTATTCCTATATAACCCCAAATAAGGCCGATAGATATAAGCATTAAACAATCACACTAGTGATAAGCAATGCATATGAATGAATGAATGCACATAAACTAACAATAACTTGAATCCAATTTGAGAGCCATAATGTACCAAGTGTATACACCTCCTCCAGCTCAATAGCTCGCAAAGGCAGGACCTATGGCAACCATCCTTTTCTAATACTATAGCTCAAAGATGAAGCGGCCCATAAGGGACTCGGAATATTAGTATACACTTCTTGGTCCCAAACCAGAACTTTCAACAATCATCAAAATAAATCTCTTTCTATATATATAAATATATATAAAAAATAGTGCATAAAATTAAACCATGGCTAAAAGAGTGTAAATCTATAGATCTATTACCCGAGATCAAGTTCGGCACTAAGTCAAATAGCATTAAAGGATCAAAATATCTATCATCTAAAATAAGTAGCAGTGGTAAAAGAGTGGAATAGTAATGGATCAAAATCAATCTTGATCTAGTTACCAAAATAGTACATTTACTTCTAGAAGCTTATAAATTATTAAATAAGGCGGTACAATTCCTATTGTAAAACAATTTATTGTAAAAGGAAAAAGTGGAAATAAATTTCTTTTTAGAAAATAGTAGTAAAATAGGATTTGGTTGGAATCATACCACTAAGTGAGCATGAATGAGTCTAAAAGTATGCATGCTATCACCAGTAACCAAACAATACAATATAAGCATCTATGCATTCATACCTATAACCATATTCTTTCTAAATATAAAGTACTAACTTAGTTTCTAGCTATACCATAATATTAGGACCATAACTCGAAGACTAAGGAAAATAAGAAAATAAAGCTACAACAAGGATCTAATTGAAAAATATCATCCCAAATACTAATTCAAATGCTAAGTCATATACTAAAGAATCATTAAAGGTTATTCTTGTCTAAAATCAATGGTGATAGGATCCTAAGGCCATAACAAGCATTCTAGTCGAAGGTTTGGGTCATATTTCTACCCAAATTCCCTAAATAGGTTCAATTAGGATATAATCTCATCCTATAATCCCTACCTGGCATTCAATGTATACACTACATAATCCTGTATAAATAAGTATACCAAATCCTACCTCAATTCCGAGTCGCAATCTTGAACCATCTATAAGTTGCTCGCATTTGATCCACAACTTAGAAACTATCATAATAATAATCTTCCTGTTCATCGAAGTAAAAGGATACCTATATTGATATATAAAACTTTGGCTCCAAAATTTGATAAATAATAGGCCTGTGGAGTCCGCTAATGGAATCCCAAAACTAAATCTGTCATGAGTTCTCTCGAAGGAAAAAGAATGTAATACACCAAATTTTTGGGATAGTCTTTGAACCGTCGTTCCTACGTGTATGAGCTATAATATAAATTATTCCCAATAAAAATATGAGTTTTATGATCTTTATCCTCATGTTTTATTTGATTTTGAGGTGAAAAATATTCATAGAAGTCACTTAGAGCCTAGTGGAGCTAAGATCCTTTGATTCATCCAAAGTTTGATATTCGATTCTACAAGGGTCTAATTTAAATGTTTATAAATTTTTATATACATGAAATTTTTCAGAACAAGACCCACCCAATTGTAGAAAATTGAATTATCTTTCCAATAATATCAATTTTCTAAAAATCCGATAACTGAGTTAAAAGTTATGGCATTTTCTATGTGAGGCAGTGAGTTGACGTGATCTTGATGCTCGCGTTGAATGCACCTCGACATGAAACCTAATGCTAATCGAAAACCGTTTTACATGATAATTCAATTCCAAAGGGGCCTAGGGTCGATTTTGTCAATTTCCCTCACCCAAATCCATCCATAACATTAAATTTCAGCCCCCAAAAGCATTAGATACATTCTCATTCATCTTTTGCTCTCCAAGAAAACCTATCCCCCCTCAAGAACACCCAAGAACTATATCAAACTTTCTTTAAGATAGTCAAGAATCTAAGCTCCCTAATTCAAGAACTTCAAGAAGTTTGAAGAATACCGTTAGAGATTGAAAAGTTCAAGATTTTACATTCAATTCATCATAGGAATCCAAGATTCAAGCTTTCTCATCTAAAATCATCAATTAAGGTATGTGAGGTTATGAAAAAGGATAATTCTTTCATCCTTGTGCCCAAAATTATATTTTTAGCAAAATTTCTTATGATTTTACGTTAGGGTTATACCCAAAGTAACTTATTGATGAATTTTGAGTATGAGATAATTGAATTAGACAATTCCATGTTTGTTTTGAGTTAAAGAATGCTCTTTTATGATTTTGGCTACCGTAAGCATAATTTAAGACATTGTTTACAGCTTCTTAGTTGAATTGAGTATGATATTATGATTTAAAGTCATTATCTTGATATTATTGAAGTATGGATTATTATCCAAGGCTTGAATATTATGATTTCAAGAAAAATGGTGCTTTGAACACCTCATAAGCAAGATTTCTTACATTTTTTAGTAAAGCTTTGATTTTTCAATCATTGGTTTAGCTTTGGAATCCACATTACAGATTATTACAGTTTACAGAACTCAGAACAACTTTATTTATAGATTTACTCAATAAATACAAAATTGGTTTTTCATATAAACCATTAAACTATTTTTTAAAAAAAAGTGGATTACCAACTGTTTGAGCATACAGATTTAAGAGCGAGTAGTATTTAGCACTAAGTGGGAAGTGTGGAATTAGGATACCCTATCTTTCACAGATCTACATAGCCAACGTAGGTACAAATCATTAGATTATTCTCATTTCTATATGGATGAAAGATTTAGCTTGTAATCGATCACATGGACTAGGTTATTCTCCCTGGCAAGAGTATAACACCTTTTCCCAACGTGAGTTTTCTTTCTTAAGAGGTTAGGACATTGGACTCCATGAATGCTCACATGGTTTATGTCAGTTATAAAAACGTCCCTAAAAGTATTTTTCCAATTTTAGAAACTAAGTGTAAAGGCTCACAAAGTTACTCATATATTACTTTACTTAAGATTCCAGTCACAGAATTATAGCTTTTAGTTTTCAGACATAAAAAGGTAAGCCCTTTTTCACTTAGCCTATATGATTTGAGAATAGAACAGATACAGATTTTTGAACTAAATTTTATGACTCACTAGATTTATGAAGTATGATTTGCTTCTTATTACTTCAGATTTTGGTATTTCAGACACTCCAACTTATGTGAGTCATTTACATTTAGCATGCATTATTTTTACAAATTATGATATTTGATATTATATTTTACTTATAAATTCACGCTCATTTACTCAGTACATCCTTAAAGTACTGATCCTCATATATGTCTATGTACTACATTGTCTCATAATATAGGTACGAGTTGTAGCACGCATACCGTGTTCAGACAGTTTGCAGATTCCAGCCAACAGATGATGAGTCCTCCTACTTTGGGGACTTAAGTTAGATATTATTTATGTACTTTACTTTCTTACTCATAAGTATTGATTAGTGATAGTTGGAGTCACGCCCCAGCTATCTATAGTCACTATAGTAGAGGCTTCACAGATGTCAGTTAGAGTTAGTCTTGTAATTTCAGTTAATCTTTTCAGACTTTATCAGAATATAAAATTGTATTAGTATTATATAATTTCACAGATTCCATCATTTTATGTTTCCACATAGTAAACTTAGTTATTTATTACATATTTAATCAGTTGCTTATTAGTATGACAGTTCATGAGCTAGCTTGGGATTACTCGTGGTTTTAAGCATCGTGTGACGTATCAGGATATATTTTTGGGTGTTACAAACTTGGTATCAAAGCCCAATGTTAAAGTGTCCTAGGGTGTCTATGAAGCCGTGTCTAGTAGAGTCTTGCGGAATGGTACATAGATGTCTTTACTTTTCTTGGAGAGGCTATGAGGTATTTAAGAAAAGTTTTCATTCTTTTCTACTCTAGATCGTATAGGAAAGTTGTTTTCTCAGAATCTTCTATCTATTCGAGTGTTACCCCAAAATTCCTCATCTATGACCTATTCTTGAGATAACATGATTAGCTAGTTCCAATTCATCCTAAGATAATGCTCTCAAATTTACTATCAGTAACTTCAGAAGTTATACAAAGGGCTTCAGAGAAGCTAACTAGTGTGTTATGATTTCCTCAAATCAAGATTTATGACCTCCTCTATATGTGTTGTTCAGTTGAGACAGAATAAGATATGCATGCAGACTCCTCATTATTCCTTTAATACGAATAGTCCTTTTGCTCATAAAAGGAGATAGTATAAACCTAGATCGTTGAATAGAGTTTGCATTAAGGGATATTGTAACCTGGAGTGTTATGATTCATAAGTAGAAGAACCTTGTCATAGTTGGATGTATGGGTATAGAAGTATAGTGACAAGAAAAGTGGGAATGATTATTGATAGAAGTATAGAGATAAACTTATGCATGCTATAGATTATACATTATGATGATATATCCTGGTGTGTTAGTTTAGTAGAAGGTTGAGAAAGAGTTATTAGTTAAGGTGAATTATTGTTTGCTTGAAGTATGAAAGGAGTTATTGATGATAATTATTGTGTTACAAAAGTATAGATTAGTAATGTAGTATTTGGTGTTTTAGTATTATTATATTAGGCTTCCCTTAAGATTACAAAAAGGAGTTTAGTTGAAACTTATAGAGCTATGGTAGTAATTTAGGTGTATAGAAGGGTAAATAGTAGTGATGTGTAGATGGAGAATGTGCTAATGGATTATAATAAGATAGACCATACGTTCATGATCAATTATTGTTATTATGGGGTTCTAGTGGACTAGTGTTTCTTGATATTTTATTTTATAGTTTCCAAGTGAGAATAATATGTGAGGTTGGGTTTTTAATCATTCCTAACCCTAGTCACTAAGTTTGAATAGTTGAGGATCATTAAGGTGAGAATAATAATTGTATCGTTAGTGATGCTAGTTATATGGAGGTGATCTATTAGGCTTGAACAGTGAATGCAAGACTTTAAGTTTATTTATTTGAGATTAAGTATGATGTTGAGGTATGCCCAAGGTGATATAGGTATTGAATTATCTTTTTTCCAAAGTTATTCCGTGTTGTGTGAGGTTAGTTGTACCGCTGAGTTGCTAAGAGAAAGGAGACTAGTTATATAGTATATGATATTCTTAATAGCTAAGTTAAGGAGTTATGGGTAGACGATATTGAGCCCTTTGGTATGATCTTAATTCTCTTGGTTTAGAAATATAAGTTTAGAGATGTGATATTAGTAAGCTATGACAAAGAGCAGTATGGTTTATTAAAGGTTGATAATATTTGTGTTAAGTGTTTGAATCTAAGTTTGAATCCTTAAAGATTGAGAAAATAGAAATAAGAGTTGAAGATCTAGATGGTGTGAACTCAGGATATGGTGATACCTATTAAGATTTTGAGTTAGTAAGTGTTCAGAAGAAAGTACTAGCAGTGGGTTTTACACTTTTAGGCGTAGTAGTTCAGGGTATGTTTATCTTTTATGTGTATGGTTGTATCCCTGACCCTAGAATATAGTGGTTGTAATCTAGTTTAGAATTTAGTAAAGGGTTCCTCAGACTTAGAATGATTGCTTAATGTGAAGGGGGAAATGATAGAATAAGTAACAAAGTCATACTTTTAGATTCTAATAGTGGTGATGAGTAATTGTGTTGAAGGGAGAGAGTAAGTGTTTCTTATTGATGAAAGATCATTGTACGCTTGTTTTAGCTAAGGCCATAAGTGTGAAGTAAGGTTGAGGCCAAATATTTGATACATGCTGTGGCTAGTTGAAATCTCTATGTGTATGTTCTTGGAGTAGTGCGCGGGATTTGTTGTGATAGAGGTTTAGAGAATAGGAGAAGTATACCTTTATGGGTGTTTGTTTAGCCGTTCATATGTAGTTATAACAATAGTCTTGAATGTCATATTAGTGTATAAGTGGATGAATGTGGTGAGAATTAGTTTCCAACCTTCCCGACCTTAGAATGTAAATCCTTAAGTGAATTCATGGTCAGGATTGTCAATAGCACATCTAATGTAAGTTTTGAATTTTTTGGGCAAGGTTTGAAACCTTTTTGGATGGTAAAGTAGTGAGGCAACACGATATGGCTGCGGCACGTCATATATTACGTTGGTAGGGAACAACGCAATGCATCGCATATTGCATCGGTAGTCCAGTTCAGTTATAGTGTTATATGTAGTACTCCATGATTTTGAGTGAGGTTTGACCATGGTGAGAGGACTTAGTTTTGTTTAGACCTTAGTAGATAGGTTTATCAATGCCCATGTGGGAATTAGAAATTGAATCAAGTGAGTATGGTATTTAAGAGGAATAGTATAGTTGAGGGAGTATTTGAGAAGAGTTGCTATGCTTGAAAGTAAGAAGTTCCATTGCCTAAGGCCTAGAAATTCTAACCTAGCTTGTAATCTATATGTCTATGTTCCAAGCTATAGAGTTGTATCAATGTTGTGATTCGTTAGTCAGATGTCTTGTTCAGATCATGCCCAAAATTCTTTTCTTTCTAATGTTAATAGAAATTCATAGAAGAGTGCTTAACAAATACTCTATTTGAGTATGGGCAGTCAGTATGATCCAGTTCATATAGCCTGCAATCTCGTGTAGCAGTCAATCAGATAAGCTCCTATAGATTTTCAATTTTCCATCTAGTCTTACTATCTGCAGTCTCATACGTATGTCCATTCCAAAAGGTAATGTGTTTGTATCCATGTAAATTATGAATTCAGCTTAGTTCATGCATCAGTTTCAGTTTTAGATATTAAGTCATGATTCAGTTCGTAAGTATCCTGTGTATCATCTCAATCTTTTTCTAGTAGTTCAACCAAATCAGTATCATTCGGGGATGAATAATCCTGAGGGGGGATGTTGTAGTACCTCAAGTTTTCATGTCATAAACCTATCATCTTTTTCTTGCGAAATCAGATCCATCCTAAAGAAATAGTTACTCATAAGTTGACACTCTCATTTCTATCTTAGCCATGTCGTAATTTTTTAGGAGAATTTATGCACTCGTAGATCAGTTCAATAGCTCATTATGTTTAACATTTAGCTATTCAGTTTATTTCAATTTTCCATGATAGCTTAAAGCGTTAGATTCCTCAGTATTTTCAGCTTAATTAGGCACATTCGGAATATTCCTAAGGGTGAGATAATGTAATACCCCGCATTTTTGGGCTAGTCTTTGAACCATCATTCCTACGTGTATGAGCTATAATCTAAATTATTCCCATGAAAATATGAGTTTCATGATCTTTATCATCATGTTTTATTTGATTTTGAGGTGAAAATGTTCATAGAAGTCACTTAGTTCCTTGTGGAGCTAAGATCCTTTGATTCGTCCCAAGTATGATATTCGATTCTACAAGGGTCTACTTTAAATGTGTATAACTTTTTATATACTTGGAATTTTTCATCTCAATACCCACTAAATTGTAGATAATTGAATTAGCTTTCCAAAGATGCCAATTTTGCAAAACTCTGATAATCGAGTAAAAGGTTATGGCACTTTCCGTGTGAGGCAGTGAGCCGATACGATCTTGACGTGTCGCATCAACTGTGCCTCGACATGAAACCTGACGTGAATCCAAAGCTGTTTTACATGCTAATTCAATTCCAAAAGGGCCTAGGGCCACTTTGGTCAATTCCCCTCACCCAAATCCTTCCATAACATTAAATTTCAGCCTCAAAAGCATTAGATACATTCTCATTCATCTTTTTCTCTCCAAGAAAACGAAGCACCCCTTAAGAACACCCAAGAACTACATCAAATTTCCTTTAATATATTCAAGAATCTAAGCTTCCTAATTCAAGAACTTCAAGAAGAAGTTTCAAGAACACCATGAGAGATTCAAAAGTTCAAACTTTTACATTCAATTCATCATAGGAATCCAAGATTCAAGCTTTCTCATCTAAGATCATCAATTAAGGTATGTCGGGTTATGAACAAGGACAATCCTTTCGGCATTGTGCCCAAAATTATATTTTTAGCAAAATTTCTTATGATTTTACGTTAGGGTTTATACCCAAAGTAACTTATTGATGAATTTTGAGTAGGAGATAATTGAATTATGCAACTCCATGTTTGTTTTGATTTAAAGAATGCGCTTTTATGATTTTGGCTACCATAACCATGATTTAAAATATTGTTTACAGCTTCTAAATTGAATTGAGCATGATATTGTGATTTTTATCCCAAGATTGATTATTATGATTTGAAAAAAAAATGGTGCTTTATGTATCTCATGAGCAAGATTTCTTACAGTTTCCAGTAAAGCTTTGATCTTTCGAACATAGGTTTAGCTTTGGAATTCACATTACAGATTATTATAGTTTACAGAACTTCGAAAAGCTTTATTTACAGATTTACTCTATAAATGCAAAATTGGTTTTTCATATAAACCCTTATGCTATTATTTTTTTAAAAAAAAAGTGGATTTCCAATGGTTTGAGCATACAGATTTAAGAGGGAGTAATATTTAGCACCGAGAAGGAAGTGTGGGATTAGCATGCCTTATCTTCCACAGAACTACGTATGCAACATAGGTACAGATTATCAGATTATTCCTATTTGTATATGGATGATAGATTTAGCTTGTGATCGATCACATGGACTAGGTTATACTCCCTGGCAAAAGTATGACACTTCTCCCCAACATGAGGTTTCTTTCTTAGGAGGTCAAAACATTAGAGTCCATGAATGATCACATAGTTTATATCGGTTAAAAGATAAAGTATTTTTCAGATTTTAGAAACTAAGTGCAAAGGCTCACAAACTTACTCAGATATTACTTTACTTAAGATTTAAGTCACAGAATTACAGCTTTTGGTTTTCAGGCATAAAAAGGTGATCTCTTTTTCACTTAGCCTATATGATTTGAAAATATAACAGAAAAACATATTTTAGAACTAAATGTTACAACTCACTAGATTTATAAAGTATGATTTGCTTCTTATTACTTCAGATTTTTGTATTTCAGACACTCCAACTTGTATGAGTCATTTACATTAAGTATGCATTGTTTTTACAAATTATGATGATTGATATTATATTTTACTTATGCATTCACCCCCATATACTTAGTAAATCCTTAAAGTACTGATCCACATATACGTCTATTTGCTATATTGTCTTATATTGAAGGTACGAGTTGTAGCACACATACCATGTTCAGATAGTTTGTAGATTCCAACCAACAGATGATGAGTCCTCCTACTTCAGGGACTTAAGTTAGATATTATTTATCTAATTTACTTTCTTACTCATAAGTATTGATTAGTGATTGTTGGAGTCACACCCTAGGTATCTATAGTCAGTATAGTAGAGGCTTCACAGATGTTAGTTTGAGTCAGTCTTGTAATTTCAATCCCTCTTTTTAGACTTTATCAGATTGTAAAATTGTATCAGTATTATATTTTTATAGATTCCATCATTTTATGTTTCCGTGCAGTAAACTCTGTCATTTATTACATATTTAATCAGTTTCTTATGAGTATACCTATTCATAGGTTAGCATGGGATCACTCGTGATCTTAAGCACCGTCTGATATCTCAAAATAGATTCTTGGGGTGTTACAAAGAATGTGTGTTAAAAAATTTAAAATATAAAATTAAATGTAGGAATTTGGCCGAGAACTAATGAAGAAATTAATAGAAAATGGTCACTTCATCATCCCCTACACATCCCTAGCCTCAATCAATAATTTTTCATAACTTTTTTGAGTTACTAGGGATAAAATAGCATAAATAAGTGAGAAATAATGATGAAAACTAGGGAAAAAGTATATGAACATCTAGGGCAATGCCTTTCGCGAAAGCAGGGCTGAAGGACCGCGAATGTTAAGGTTATGAGAATTTCCCTTCATGAATACAGCTACAATTCCATGAACTTAAAGGAAAATGAGCCTGACTATCATGAACACGACACTGATGGTTGCAAGTGCAAAAAAGAAAAAGGACTAGGTTGGGTCAACCCTTCATCGCGAAAGTGAGAGAAAGCATGTGAACTCTATGGTTAAGATGTTTACCCTTTGCAAACATGGCCTGCCCTTTGTGAATGAAAAGGGTAAATTACCCTTTCACTAGATGCAATATATCAGTAATTTCCTAGGTCCAATAGGCTTCGATCAGGGGTTCGTGATTCATTCAAAATTTTGTATATGTAAATAAACTACACTACCATACAAATTTGACATTCCAGAATCAATGGAATTATCAAAATTTCTATTTAAGGTCATTTCAACATATAGGTGCCACACCTATAGTTTTATTTTAACCAAATTCTACTTAATAGCCCAAAATAAGTGCGAAAGCCTCAGAACCTGAACTTAGGATTTTTCTAGCCTAAAATCAATATTTTAGAACTGATGGCACTGTTGGATTTTGTAATACCCCATATTATTCCTTGCTAAGTTCAGCACCTAGTAGCATCCATAAGGGGCTTAAATCCTAAAAATTTCACTAAGTGTTGGGGACTTAGTCATTTTTAAGGCCTCTTAACTTCGAGAATTTTTAAATTGCTCTTTCCGACCCTGAGATGTTGATTTTTAATTTAATTCATGCTCAGGGTGTAATAAGCATATCTCAGGGAATTTTTGGATTTTTTGGATGATGATTGGGTCATGTTTGGATCACAATTCTAGTAGCTAATTGCGATAGAGCCTTGTCGTGGTGGTAATAGCAATGGAACCTTTATCGCATTGCGGTGACCCTGTAAACCACATTCCAGTTATGAATTTAATTCCCTGATCATCAATTCATGAATTATAACGTTAGTTAGGGCATTATTTTCCTATCTTCTTCAATTCTCCTCTAAAAAAAACCCTATTCACCTCCTAAGAACATCAATTTTCATTACTTTTTCTCCAAGTAAATCGAGAATTCAAGTTTTCAAATCCAAGAACCTTCAAGAAAGCATCAAGATTGGTGTTTCTCTTCCAAGATTAAAGGTTTAAGGTATGTGGGAGATCATCCATGGATCCCTTTTCACCATGTAGCCCAACAACCCTTTTTATTTTTAAATTATGAGTTTTACATGTTTCAAGTTGAATTATTTCCATGAATCTCTTGTTGACATCAATTAAGAGTTATGGTTCCATGTGTTTTGAAGTAGAATGATTCATATCATGTTTGAGTATCAAAATTTCCATACCATGTTCAGTTGATTTCAGGATGAATCCCCAATTTATGAATTTAGCCATGTTATCCTATTGTCTTCCCAAGTTTAATACATTCCCATGTTCAAGTTCATAATTCACAAGTGTTTGATGAAATGTCTATGCTTTTGAGTCTTTGAACGATGATTCAATTCCCAAACTTTTAAGCTTTAATATTGTATTTTATACTCATTCACTGTTGGTGGGTTATGAATACCCGATACCTATGTGATTTACATAAATTTAGCTTTTCAAGTATTCAGATAGTTAATCCATAAATCTTATCAGTATACTCAGATATCTATATTCATGATGAGAATTATAAGTTTATGAGTTATTAATTACCCCAGAATCTGTACGCACTATTATTTTCAGAATACTATGTTCATTTATTACTTAATAGTGCATACACTAGTTAGTATTCCAGTGTCATTCAGTTGGGAGTAGTATTGCACCGAACAAATGCAGAGGTGGGGGAATTCCCGCCAGTTTATGGTTTGACCTTAGTAGCAATCCCCGAATTACAAAACTACATAGCTAGCGTAGGTTTGAGATGTCTTCCTGTATTTTAGGGTTGACATATATCACATGAGTTTTCTACCAGTATAGGGTGACTCCTTAGTCCTACGGGATATATGTTTAGTAGATCCACACAACTAGTGTTAGTACCCATGGCACGGTATTGACACCTTTCACACTAGGGTTACAGGTTGGACTCCGATTAGCTCAGATTAGGGCATGTCGGTTAGATGATACCTCCCACAGTCTTAGTGAAGTATTCAATCCAGAATTCAGTTCAGGTTTGCCTGACCAAAGCATACAGATTATAGTCATTTGGTTATTCGATTTCAATAGTTTAGTTTACAGATTATTTTAGAAATACATATGTGCTTGGTCTTGCATTCTCAGATATTATAGTTTTCATGCATTCATTCTCAGTTATCTTATGTTGTTTAGTTAGTCCTTACCTCATATGCATAGTACTCCATAGTTTAGTCCAGTTATTTAGACGTCAGTTATTCAGTATTCATCTATTACTCATTCAGTTAACCAGATCATCTTAGTATATGCTATGTTTGGTTTTGTATATTTATTTATTCGTGCTCAGTATAATTGTATATTCAAATCCTTGAGTTATATCAGTTTCCATCACATAGTTTTAGACCTCATACAATATCCATGTTTTACTATTTTCTTGCTTCAGTTCTACTTATTCTGCAGAAGTAAAGATTTTAAGAAACTACGTGTAGTGATTCACCAGCTTATCAGATTATGTTTGTTACTTATGTTTTGAGATATTTTAACTTTCAATTTATTTCAGTCTCTTGGTGAGTCTACTTATACTTAGCATGCATGTTTTAAGGTTATGTATGAAATCAGTTTTACTTATTGAAATTCACCCTCACTTACTTAGTATATTTCAGAAGTAGTGATCCACATATACGTCTATGTGTATACATTGTTTCATAATGTAGGTACCAGTTATAGTCCACATGTTATGATTAGAAAGTTACAGTTTCCAACTAGTAGGTGATGAGTTCTCCTCTTTTAGGGACTTCAGTCAGATGTTGTGTATATACTTTACCTTATTATTCATTTGTATTGATTTTTGGTAGTTGGTGGCATGTCCTAGCTATCTATAGTCAGTATAGTAGAGGCTTCGAAGATGTCAATCAGAGTTATTCATGTAATTTCAATTCTCTCTTTAGTTTATATCAAATTGTAAATAGTATCAGTATTATATTTTTCCCAAATTTTGTCATAATTATATTTCCACATAGCAGAACTAACTATTTAATATATTTTAAATTAGTTTCTCAACAGTATGCTAATTCATGGGTTAGCTTGGTATCACTTGTGGTTTTAATCATTGTGTTACGACTAGGGTAGTCTCGGGTTATGAAAAACTGTATTAGAGCCCTGAGTTCAAGTTTCATTGGGCGTCTATAAAGCCATTTCTAGTAGAGTCTTACAGAATGGTATGGAGACGTCTGTACTTTTCTTTGAGAGTCTACAGTACATTTAAGAATTATTTCCCTTCTTTCATGTCTTAGATCATGCAGTAGTAGAGTTCTCTAGGAAACTTATACATATTCTTACGTTAATCCATTCTTACCAACTTACAGACAGAGTTTTCTCAGACAGTCCCCTACAGACAGTTATAGGATTGCACATAGGCTAGAAAGTATCCTAGCAGTGCTTTTAAGTTTCAAATTTTGAAAGACTTCATTCATGTTCAAGAAAATCATGTACTAATCCGAAGTATATGTGCTTTCAGATCCATTTTTAGAATCCTTTGATAACATATAATCTAGATTTATAAGAATGAACCTAGAAGTTTAGCAATAGTATAGTAGGGATAGTTTTATGTAAATTTAGTAGATTATGTATCCATAGGGTTAGTGGTATGATATGTGAACCAGAAGGCTTGAAATAGTGTATGCAAGAATTTAAGTTTGTTAATTCAAAATTTTATATTATTGATGCTGCGTATGTTGGTGAATTGTTAATCTTATGGTTTAGATGTGATGTTAGTAAGATATGAAGGAAGTTAGTGTTGTTCATTAAGGGTTTGGGGACATCCATATTAAGTGTTAGAATCTAAGTTTGAATCTTTGAAGGTTGAGCTAATAGAAAGTAGTGTTGAAATTCTTGATAGTTTAAACTCAGGGTATGGTGATACTCATAAAGATTCTAATTTAATAAGTGTACAAGCTATTAGATAATTACTATTGGGGGCATATCAAGTTAAGAGTTGTATCCCAAAAAGGAAATACTTGCAACGGGTATTACACTTTCAGGTGTAGTCTTTCAGGTTAAGTTTATTATTTATGTGTATTATTATATCTTGGGATCTAGGGTAAAGTGATTGCACTTTAGTTTAAAGGTTTTAAAGGGGTCCATAGACTTAGAATGACGGCTTAAGACTAAAGGGAGATAATAGAATAAGCAACCAGTTAGGCTCTTAGATTCTTGTAGTGATGCTAGTATGTTGTAGAACATCAGCAGGGGGGAAGATGCCCGACCCATTCTTATCTCAATGCAATTTTTTGTACTTCAATCCTTACATGTCATCTCCATGATCATAACTCATATTCATGCACTTTCCATGGAATTATGTACGCTTCTAGTTCCTAGTATGAGGAGTTCCAGTTCACTCAGCAATACGAATCATACTTCATGAATTTTTGAATATCAAACTCAGGTCATACAACTCATGACTTATGTACTCATGCTTTACAGTATGTCCAGTTCTAGGTACTCATGCTACATTCCTAATGATCAGCATAATTCATTTTATGTCATGTATGCCCTCAATTTAGATCTCTTTGATAAATTCATAATGTTGATACTCTATTCCTCGTGCCTTAGTAAAGTATTAAGTTTTGCATAGTATTATTTCATGTTTCAGGTCCTTCTATTCAAACCTTTCAGTGACCTTTCCTTATGTTAAGATAGTGATGATAAATAGTTATTTAGATGGGAGAGAGTAAATATATCTTGTTGGGGAAAGATTGTTGCATGCTTGTTTGATCTAAGGTTATAAGTGTGAAGTAAGATTGAGGCCAAGTTTTTTATATATGTCATGGTTAGTCAAAATTTTGTGTGTTCTTTTCTTAAGAATAGCACATGAAATTTGTTAATGATAGAGGTTTGGAGGATATGAGAAAGATGTTTTTATGGGTGTTTGTTTAGAAGTACATATGTGGTTAGGAAGATAGGCTTGAATGTAATGTTTGTATATATATGGTTGAATGTACTGTATGTTATTGAATGTCTAGAAAAAGATTGAATGTAGTTGTTAAAGTGGTAATAATAATTATTCACGAGATGAGAAGTTATGAAAATGCAGGGTGTATTGAATTCATGATTACGACTAGTATTACAGTGTTGTGGGTGCACTTTGTAGATTCGAGTAGGCTTGAACATAGTAAGAGAATTTATTTCATCTCAGACTTTAGTAGATAGAGTTATCACTTCCCATGTGAATATTATAAGTACCCTCAAGTGGAATGCAACATTAAAGTGGAATGTATAGTTGAGGGAGTATTTGACGAGTATGGCTAAGCTTGAGAGTAGTAGTTTCATTGTCTAAGGCATAGAAGATTCTAGTTTATGTTTCATAGGCCTATGTTCCATGTTATAGAGTTGTAGCCATATTAAGAATCCTTACTCGTATATCTCATTCAGATCATGCCCTAGTTCTTTGCTCCCTACTGTTATTATAACTTCTTAGTAAGAGTGTTGAAGAAATACTCCAGTTAAGTGTAAGATTTTAGTATAATTCAGTTCGTATAGCCAGCAATTTAGTTTAGCAGTCAGACAGACACGTTCCTATAGTTTTTCCATCTTTTAACCTAGTCTTACTATCTGAAGTTTTATGAGTATGGCCATTCTAAGAGATAATTTGTTTGTATCCACGTAAATTATGAATTCAGTTTAGTTCATGCATTGTGTTTCAGATTCAAATATACAGTCGTGATTCAGTTTGTAAGTGTCCCATGCAACATCTCAGTCTTTCCTTAATATTTCAGCCAAGTCACTATTAGTCGGTGGACGAAGTATCCCAAGGGGGAGATGTTGTAATACCTCAAGTTTTCATATCCTAAACCTCTCATCCTTTTTTACAAAATTAGATCCAACCTAAAGTAATGGTTACTCATAAGTTAACTCTCTCGTTTCTATCTTAGACTTATAACCATTCTCATGTCATTGCGTCTATTCAAGAAATCAATTCAGTTCATGTATCATGCTTCAGACTCAGTTATGCATTCATGTTCTAAGTCATGCATGTTCAATATATGATCTCAGTTACTTTAGTACAGTATTCTTAATCTAATCAGCCTTATTCGAGGATGAATATTCCCAAGGGGGAGATATTGTAATACCCGTATTATTCCTAGCTCAGTTCAACGCCTAGTAGCAAGCATAAGAGGCTTAAATCCTAAAAATTTCACTAAGTGTTGGGGACTTAGTCATTTTTAAGGCCTCTTAACTTTGAAGATTTTTAAATTGGTTTTCCCGACCCTGAGATATTGGTTTTTAAGTTAATTCATGTTCAGAGTGTAAGAAGCATATCTCGGAAAAGTTTTGGAATTTTTGGATGAGGATTGGGTCATATTTGGATCACAATTCCAGTATCTCATTGCGATAGAGCAACGTCGCGGTGGTAATAGCAATGAAACCCTCATCGCATTGAGGTGACCCTGTAAACCGCATTCCAGTTACAAATTTAATTGCCTGATCATCAATTCACGAATTATAATGTCAGTTAGGGCATTATTTGCCCATCTTCTTCAATTCTCCTCTCAAATAAACCCTATTCACCTCCCAAGAACATTAATTTCCATTAGTTTCTCTCTAAGTAAATCAAGAATTCAAGTTTCCAAATCCAAGAACCTTTAAGAAAGCATCAAGATTGGTGTTTCTCTTCCAATATTAAAGGTTTAAGGTATGTGGGAGTTCATCCATGGGTCCCCTTTCACCCATGGAGCCAAAAAACCCTTTTTATTTTTAAATTATGAGTTTTACATGTTTCAAGTTGAGTTATTTGCATAAATCTCTTGTTGACATCAATTACGAGCTATGGTTCCATGTGTTTTCAAGTAGAATGATTCATATCATCTTTGAGTATCAAAATTTCCATACCATGTTCAGTTGATTTTAGGATGAATCCCCAAGTTATAAATTTAGTCATGTTATCCTATTGTCTTCTTATGTTTAAGACATTCCCATGTTAATGTTCATGATTCCCAAGCGTTTGATGAAATGCCTATGATTTTGAGTCTTTAAACCATGATTCAATTCCCAAAGTTTTAAGCTTTAATATTGTATTTTATACTCATTCACTGCTAGTGGGTTATGAACACCCAATACCTATGTAATTTACATAAATTCAGCTTTTCAAGTATTCAGACAGGTAATCCATGAATGTTATCAGTATACTTAGATATCAATATTCATGATGAGCATTATATGTTTATGTGTTATTAATTACTGATCTGAAGTGGTTTTATACACTTTGGTATCATTATTCTAGCTTATTTCGCCTTGTTTTGAGAGAAATTCCTATGCTTAACGTGTTCATATTGATATAAATAAGCATTTAAGTGTCCAAATGCGTGATTACAATGTCCAAAGTATTTTTTTTAAACAAGTTTGTATTTAATTGAGTAATTTAGAGTTCAACCCGGAAAATTAGTTTTACTAGCTTGAGCTAGGTGTGTGTCTAGTTGATCTCGGTGAATTCTAATGTGTTTAATTTATTTCAAATATTTTAATGGTGTAATTATGTGTGGAATAACTTGTTTGTAATGTGCAAATTTTAATTTGATTAAGTCAAGAGTCGAAATAATAAGTGGAAGATCATTGCGAATTTTTCTTATCTTATCTTCTGTTTTGATTTGTTGTTGAGAATATTGTGTTGCTTTAATCTTAATATGTGGTGTGTGGTATTTTTAGAGGCTTGGTGAACTAAATACCGTGATATAGTGATGATAAAAAGGCTCGAAATTCATTGAAAATACACTACAAAAGGCATGGGCAAAGGATAGGACGTTCCACACTTAACCAAATTTTTGAACGCAAATTTTAGTGAGACGACACGAAGTCAACGAGTCGCATCGATGTGCCAACGCTTTAAGTGACATTTTTCGTTGGTGTGTTAAACACAGTTAAATAAATGTTTCCAACACAAAAGTGGACCTTGTCCCCTATCATTCAATTTACATGGCACGATTTCTGATGATTGATGGGACTCGTTTAAATCCCATTTCTTTTGGGATTACGAGCATATAGTATATATATATTAAATATACAAGTTAAGGTCAACTGGTGAGTTTTTTGGAGAGGATTACTTTTTTGATCAATAACCTGGCAATAACTTTGGACAATATTATTGGTCTATTCATTAGACACGTACAGGTTACTAACGCTGGACACTATTTTTGGAGAAAAATTGCGAAACGGCAACCCTGTTTATTAAGTTTTAATTTTATTTTTAGTATTTAATTTTTCATATCATGTATTTAAATATTTGGATCGTGATTATGAATATTAGTGGCTAAAAACCCTCCTTTCGGGGTTAAAGCCAAAAACATGATTACTATTATTTTGGATTAATTTTGATTATTCTTTTCTTATTATATTTGGTTGTTTGTTTATTCTTGTTTTAATTATTTTAAGGATTCGCGATCCTTAAAATACATATATTGTCAACCTTTTGATTTCGGGAGAGGGAATAAGGAGATAGAACATGGGAATAAACAAAGTTTGGGTTTTTATTCTTTTATAAAATAAAGAATTAAACTTAGCATCTAGGATAGGGATGTACTTAGATGCCTTACTTGATTCATACGTAGGATGATAGGTTCAATTAACTTAATTGGATTATTACATCCCCACTCAACGATGTAGTTGTAATGTCCATATTAGGTAAAAGATTAGAAGTTGGAAAACCATGATCATGCAATTAACCCTATGACTCAATAACCAAGATAAGCAAGTTGACGAATGAAATTCAAAAACATAGTATGATTGTTCGAAGTGCTTTAACCCTAGGTTTTCTTCCATTGATTGTCCCAAGACTTTTATTTTTACGCATTATTCATTTTGTTTTAATTTACAAAATTATAAACTCTCTTCTTATTTATTTTTTATTTATTTTTCTCAATTAGTTAGACTAAAATTACATAGGCGGCGAACAGAAGTCCCTGAGAGATCGATACTTGGGTTTCCTTGAAGCCACTATATTACTTGATAAGACCATGTACACTTGTGTGTGCGCTTGGGCACTGTCAAGTTTTTGGCGCCATTGTTGGAAATTTGATATTTAGCAATTGTTTATTTTAATTTTACTTTTAGATTTATTTGGTGTTTTTTTATGCTTGGCCTTGGTTGTATTTTTACTAGAAACGGGTTTCAAAGTAGAAAATTGGCAAGAAATCATGACTTGGTTTAACTAAGCTCCAACGTGAGCAACTTTACCATTGATACAGGAGAGAAAAAATCATTCTCCCAAGAATTCCTTAATTTCAAGAAGACCAAGAGCAGACTGTTCCTATTGCTGAACAATAAGTAGCTGCTAGGAAAGTTAGGGAAGTGACAGTCCCATATCCAACGAACTTGACTTCCCTAATTCAAAGACCGGAAATTGAGAGAAATTTCGAGTCAAACTATAATATGATGCAACTTCTTATTAGCAGTGGACATTTTGCAGGGCTTTCACACGAGGATCCATAAGTCCACTTGCATACCTTTTTTGAACTTACAGATACATTCGCACCAACTGGGGTGACTCCAATGTGAGGCTGACACTCTTTCCCTATTCACTTATTGGGGAAGCTAAAAGGTAGTTGAATGCAGACCCAGCCAGTTCAATCATAATATGGGATGTCTTAGCCAGAAGGTTCCTCATCAGATTCTTTCCATCAGGCAAAACTGCGAGACTTCGCAGTGAGATAGTGAGCTTCAAATAGAAGAATGTTAAAAATATCTATCATGCTTGGGAATGCTTCAAGGCCCTTCTTTGGGATTTTATATACCACCAATAGTCGAATGAGGTACTTGCTCATACTTTTATAGAAGCTCTTGGTCACAATACAAAGATTTTGCTAGATTTAGCCGCAGGTGGTCAAGTGTTGGAGATAACTTATGATGAGTTGTACACATTTCTAAACCGCATAGCACAAAGAAATCCATATTGAAATTTAGAATCAAGAAGTGCCACAAAAAGTATTGTGGGAGTATTGGAAGTAGACCAATTCATAGCCTTATTAGGACAGGTTTCTGCATTGCAGAATTTGATCAACACAATATTCAGCACCATGAAGTTGGGAGCTGCATAACCTATAGCCACAGTCAATGTCATCCATCAAGTTGTAGGTTGGTGTGATATATGCAAAAATAGTGGACATGCAGTGGCCTTGTGTCCATCAAATCCAAAATCTGTGATGTATATAGGTAATGCGCAAAAGCTAAATTATGGTAATGCCTACAACATTTAGTGGTAGACTCAGCCTTGGAATGCGTAACAATAGCAGATCCCACAGCCATAGGCCCAATTGAGTCAATTAACTAGCAACATGGAATAGATGTTGAAGAAACTCGTAGCTGGTCAAACACAACTGATTATAGATCTGAACAATCAAAGGGTGGAATTTCAAAATCAGAAAGTGGCTTAGGGAAATTTAGAGTTGTAGGTTGAGCAGATACAATAAGTGTTAAATACCAGACCACAAGGTGGTTTGCCCTCTGATACAGAAAATCCAAAATAATTCATGGTAATTACCTTGAGGAGTGGTAAAGAGATTTACGAAGATCCTTCCAAGGCAACAAAGGAGGTAGATGCTGAGGTGGTGACCTACCAGGTTTTCGACAGAGTTTCTAAAAATTCAAGGAAGTCTGAGTACTTAAAGGAAAAAGTTTCTGAAGAAGAAGAGGATACCACTACCTTTCCCTCAAAAGTACATAAAAGCGAAGGAGGATGCTTTGTTCAAAAAGCTCATTGACACATTCAAAGAGTTTCATATTAATCTACCTTTGCTAGATGATTTTTAGAGTATGACTAAGTATGCAAAGTACTTGAGGGATGTGTTAGCGAAAAAGGTAAAATTACAAGATGTGGGAGCAATAACACTCACTAAGGAGTGTAGTGCGATAATGACATATAAAATCCCCAAGAAATTAAAAGATCAAGGGAAGTTTGCTATCCCAATTCAAATTGGGGGAAAATAAGTTCATGCATTGAGTGACTTAGGTGCATGCATAAATTTAATGCCCCTATCATTGTTTAGAAAATTGGGCTTAGGATAGCCTAAAGTGACACAAGTGGTGATGCAACTAGCAGACAGATCTATTGCATATTCGGATGGAATCATTGAGGATGTCCTCATAATGGTTGGTAAATTTGTTATTCCTGCTAACTTTTTTGTTCTTGATTTTATGGCAGAAGAACAGGTATCAATTATATTGGGGCGTCCATTTTTAGCCACATGAGGGGCTTTAATTAATGTTACAAAAGGAACACTCAAAATAAGAGTAGATAATTAAGAGGTGGTATTTGATGTTTACATGGCCCACATTGAAAATCCCTTATAAATATTTATGCATGATCAATGTGTTGGAAAGGGATAAGTGTGGGGTGCCTAAGCCACTAAAGACCCCTCTTCTAACTACCTGATTGAGTGGCCTAAGATAAAATCACTAATTCCCATCATGTTAAAAGGCAAAAGAGGTTTGAAACGAATAAAAAATTAGCTCCTAAAAGGGAGTAAAAGGGTGAAGGAATATGGTTGATTTGATATGGGTCATGCCACGACACTAAATTAGGCTCTTCTTGGGAGGCAACCCAAGGTAAGTAGGTTTTATTTTTATTTTTTTATATCATATAGTTTTTATTTTTGGTTGAGTCACAGGTTAATAGAAAGTTTTAGAACCATAATCTTGAGCTTGAAGCATGGAAAAATTGAGTGTGGGGTCCCATGGATTCCCCTTTTATTTGAAGATGCTACTAGCAAGGCCTAGAGGCCTCAGGGAGTATTTCTATCTCTTACTTTTAAATTCACTTGGGGACAAAGTAGATTTTTAAGAGTGAGGTGGGGAAATTCTCAATTTTTGGCTCAATTTAAAAAATTTTATGTTAGTAATAAGTGAGATATTCTTGTTGGTACTATTTTTTATTACATGATACAAGATTTTTGTTTGGTAAAAGCATGTTGAATGGTGTGAATTACTACTTTTGAGACTTTTGGGCTCATGTTTTTTACTCTTGTACTTGTTGGCTTAAAATAGAATTTATGCTATTGTTTGGTTGGGAGTCTATGATGATCCCATTAAGTTGAGCATGTGTAATGTGTGATGTGAGTATTTTTGTATATTCCTTGTTGCATGTGATGTCTAGAATTTGTCCAATGTATGTGTGAAGCACAATAAAGAATGTGGGTTGAGGATATGATTTAGGGATTTCTTTGATAGCTTTGTTTTATACCTTCTTTTTTACCTATCCTTGTGCATAATCCTAGTTAACCCCCATTGAGCCTTTAGCTTTTTCTTTGGTAGCCTCATAAGTAGCCTAATTCCCTTTTTTGATAGACCATAATTTGATCCAAAAATCTCCTAAGTGCTTTAATTGAAAAAAATATTGAATTAGTAAGGAGTTTGAGAAATTGAAGAAGAAAAAGGTGAAATTGATTCCCTAAGGTAATAGTTATTGGTGTATAATTGATGTTTGGTGGATGGTTGTGATATAATTCATGTTAGAAATATTGCCATGATTGTGAAAAAGAGAAAAAATTGATTCTTGTGGTAGTAAACTATATGTCCACCAAGTTTTTGTGAAAATGCTTAAAAGGGATAGGGCAAAAATCAAAGAATGGGATAGATAAAAATGGTGTAATTTGGTTGTTGGAGAGTGATTTTAATTGCATAATGTACTGTATTAAAGAACATAGAGAGGTTAGTCACTATTCCCAAATAGTTCCTACCCGTCCCTTAGCCTACATTATAACTCGAAAAAGTCTTAATTGATCCTAAGCTTTACATTCAACTATTAGTGGAGCACTATACTAAGGGCAATCTTATGGTTCATTGTGTGTAACTTGTGAATTCTTTGTGAGAGTGAGTGTAATTTGATCTTGTGGATGTTATGTTATAAATTGCATTATTGTGAGTAATTATGGGTAACTCTCTTGTTATGAGGGGCACATGTTTGATGAATGTGGATGATTTGTATGATGTAATTGATTGAATTATAAGCATGAGTTTTCCACTTAGGTAAGTCAATTCTTGAGGCTAGGATGTTTCGGAGTAGAATTTTTGAGCTTTCAATTGTGTAAATAACGTGCTTTATGTGGAAACTTGCATTTCACATAGTCATTGTAGTACTAGCTTGAGTGTCTTGCATTTAGTAGAAGTGTAGCATCACCTCAGTTTTTAATGCTTAAAGTGAAGAGTTGTTCGAGGACGAACAAGGATTTAAGTGTGGGGTGATGATCTGAGGTGGTTTTATACACTTTGATATCATTATTCTAGATTATTTAGCCTTGTTTTGAGAGAAATTCGTGTGCTTAAAGTGTTCTTATTGATATAAATAAACATTTAAGTGTCTAAGTGCGTGATTACAATGTCCAAAGTATTTTTTAAACAAGTTTGTATTTAATCGAGTAATTTAGAGTTCAACCCGGAAAACTAGTTTTACTAGCTTGAGCTAGGTGTGTGTCTAGTTGATCTCGGTGAATTCTAATGTGTTTAACTTATTTAAAATATTTTAATGGTGTAATTATGAGTGGAATAACTTGTTTTTAATGTGCAAATTTGAATTTGATTAAGTCAGGAGTCGAAATAATAAGTGGAAGATCATTGCGAATTGGCCTTATCTTAGCTCTTGCTTTGATTTGTTGTGGAGAATATTGTGCTGTTTTGATCTTTAATATATAGTGTATGATATTTTAGGAGAACTGGTGAACTAAATACGGTGATATATTGATGACAAAAAGGCTCGAAATTCATTGGAAATACACTACAAAAGGCATGGGCAAAGGATAGGACGTTCCACACTTAACCAAATTTTTTAACGCAAATTGCAATGAGACGACGTGAAGTCAACATGTCGCATCGATGTGCCAATGCTTTTAGAGACTCATCGCGTTAGTGTGTTAAACACAGTCAAATAAATATTGCCAATACAAAAGTGGACCTTGTCCGACTTTCATTCAAATTTGCATGGCATGTTTTCTAAAGATTGATGGGACTCTTTTTAATCCAATTTCTTTTGGGATTAGGAGATATATATATATATATATATATATATATATATATATTAAATAAACAAGTTGAGGACAGCTGGTGAGTTTTTTGGAGAGGATTATTTTTTTTATCAAAAACCTTGCAACAACTTTGGACAATATTATTGGTCTATTCATGAGACACGTACAGGTTATTAACGCTGAACACTATTTTTGGAGAAAAATTGTGAAGTGGCGACACGGTTTATTAGGTTTTAATTTTATTTTTAGTCATTAATTTATCATATCATATATTCAAATATTTGGATCGTGATTATAAATATTAGTGTCTAAAATCCTCCTTTCGGGGTTAAAGCCAAGAACATGGTTACTATTATTTTGGATTAATTTCGATTAATTTTTGCTTATCATATTTGGTTGTTTGTTTATTCTTATTTTAATTATTTTAAGGATTCACAACTCTTAGAATACATATATTGTCAACTTTTGATCTCGAGAGAGGGAATAGGGAGATAGAATATGGAAATAAACAAATTTTGAATTTTTATTCTTTTACAAAATAAAGAATCAAACTTAGCGTCTAGGATAGGGAAGTACTTGGATATCTTACTTGATTCATACGTAGGATGATAGCTTTAACTAACTGAAATTGGATTATTACATCCCCGCTCAACGATGTAGTTGTAATGTACATATTAGGTAAACTATTAGAGGTTGAAAAACCATGATCATGCAATTAACCCTACGAATCAACAACCAAGATAAGCAAGTTGACGAATGAAATTCAAAAACATAGTATGATTGTTCGAAGCGCTTTAACCCTGGATTTTCTTCCATTAATTGTCCCAAGACTTTTATTTTGACGCATTATTCATTTTATTTTTAATTTACAAAATTATAAACTCTCTTCTTATTTATTTCTTCTCAATTAGTTAGACTAAAATTAGATAGGCGATGAATGCAAGTCCCTGAAAGATCGATACTTGGGCTTCCTTGAAGCCACTATATTACTTGATAAGATCACGTACACTTGCGTGTGCACTTAGGCACTGTTAATTACCCCAGAATCCGTATGCGCTGTTATTTTCAGAATACTACATAGTCATGTAAGTCATGTAATTTCAGTTTTCTTTTCAATTTATATTAGATTGTAAATTGTATCAGTATTATATTTTTCCCAGATTTTATCATGATTATATTTTTGCACAGCAGAATCGGCTATTTAATATATTTTAAACCAGGTGCTCAACAGTATGCCAGTTCATGGGTTAGCTTGGGGTCACTTGTGGTTCCAAACACCGTGTTACGACTAAGGGGGTAGTCTCGGATCGTGATAGATTTCTCATCCAAGGCTATTTACTATGAGTTTTGAGACCAATTTCTTAATAGTGAAAGCTCTAAAATAGAAAAAATGAGCATAAAATCCCAATGAACTATCTGATAACCAAACCAATAGTTCTAACAAGTCATAAATAACATGCATCATTATGGAAACACTCTAAATTCTAGAAAAGCATGAAAATAAAAAAAAAGACCTGGAGGGTCATTACATCATCACTACATTGCATTGCATTACCATTCCTTGTTGTGATTTAGTATTGTATTAGTATTTACTCATGCATTGTATTATTGTGATAGAACCTTGTTTATGACATTATTTTTGAGTATTAATGTCATTTCATTACATTATCTTATATCATATTTTATTGATTGGGAAGTTGAGGTATTGTGAGACATGGAATGCGGTTGTGGCTTGAATAGAAAGATAATTGTGTGTACCTTTTGATAGCCTTTTACACACCTTAATATATCTCCCTATTTCTTCCCATAGTACTGGTTGATTATTATTGATTAAGCTTATGATATGTGTTAATGAGTCTCCTATGAAACGACTTCCCATAATTGTTGATCAAAGGAATGACTAGAGTTGACTTCTCCAGATTGAAATCCATACCCCATTTATGGTTAATCTATTGACCATTGTGTTTGGCTACCTGAATTGGGATAAAGTGATGTATGTATTGAATTTTATATTGTTGTGAAGACTCGGCTAGTTGAAATGGTAGTTCTCGCTATCACTTTTGATTAAGAACGGTTATTGCCGTTGCTTCCTGAGTACATGTGATTTCGTACTCACCCCTTGCTTCTCTTTTCTTTGTACCTCATGCAAGTATTAAACTGAGTAGCAACCCTTAGATTATTTTCTTCAAGCACTACATTACGGAGATTGAGGTAGTGTTGGAGGACTCCAAGCTTATCTGAATCTCTCTTTATTTATCTTATGTTTACCCATATTTATAATACTTTAACTATTGATATTATTCTATATTTAGAGGCTTGTACTAGTGACAACCAGACCTGAGATGTATTTTTGAGGCTTATGTCTCGTTTATATAAATTTGGGATTATCCTATTTTTCGTTTTTGTTTTATAATTCTTTCATGTTCTTTGGGTTGGGTTAGGCTTACTTGTTCGGATGGTACGTCAAGTGTCCTCACGTGCCTATTTTAGGTTGTGACAACATCAAATTTAATATCATTTTAAGTTTCAAGTCAAAAATTAAATATTAAAAAATAAATTAAATTAAATAGATGTTATATAAATCTTTGTGTATCCCTTTAGAACATAGATTGACCTCATGAACTCTTTATAGGCACTCCATGTTTGATTGGGATTTCTTGAAATTTCCCACCATCTTAATGTTAGATCTTGAATGTTCTTAAGGGCATATATGGCTTGTTTGGCTTTGGTCATAACATAATCCTTGAAGATCCTTTCACATTGTCATTCCCAATCAGGACAAACTTTCGAATTTCATTCTCCTTTGTTAATTAGAAGATATGCTCTAGAAAAATCATGACTCTTACTACACCCTTCATATCCACCTCGGTTTCCATTTCCAAATATTTAAGCACTAGAATAAAAAGGATAAGAGGTAGTGTTCTTAGGCATTGGAGACATACTTCCTTATAACTCCTTGTACCTACAAAATTAACAAATAAGATTAGTAGTAAAAGCTCCTCAACAACACTCGTGAGAATCTCACTTTTGTAGACCTCACAATTGGATTAGCGAATGTTGAAGTTGTTTATACTTTGGTGGTACATAAGGTGTTAATATCTACTTGTGGCCGGAGTGGATTCTTCTTTTAATGACTCAAATAAAACTACTTACAGACTTGAATCAATAAATTACTATGAAATAAAGACAAGAAAAGCACAAAAGAAATAGGATGAAGAAATAAAATAGACTCAAGCACTAATCACAACTAAGTAGGTTGATTACTAGTTGCTAATTAGTGTTTAGATTTAAAGAAAACAATTTTAAGAATCAAGAAAAGAAACTAAGAAACTAAGATTAAGCTTACAAGAAATTTTCCAACTTGATTAAAAGGTTTGTGATCCGTCAACTCCTTGGTGGATTGTTATGAGTGGCAAATTTACCACTTGATGACATCCAAATTCATGCACTACTATGGCTAAAATTGTGTACATGAGCCTAATTCTCCTTTGGAGTGTACTAATTTCCACTTTTTGTGATCTTACAGGTCATGTGATGAAAATGAATAGAAATCAAGCTGAAAGGAAAGAAAAATAAAAAAAAAAGGAACAAAAGCTAGAGAATAGGAGACCCTCACGTTCAACGATCGCGATCTCAGAGTCGTGATCGCGGTCAATCAACTAGGGATCAGAAGACCTTAGGTGCTGTGATCATGGTAAGATGCTACATAATTGCAGAAGTGGGATTACGAAAGTGAGATCACTATCCAATTAACACGATTGTAGTGTAGCGGGAATCCTACAAAAGTAGATTTGTAAATCCGCACAGCTGAATCTCAAGACTTAAAAGCTCAAACCCTTGCAACATAGAATCATCTTCCAACTAATTTTTTAGGCTAGTATTGGGATAAACCCTTCAAATTGTGAAAAGAAACAATTGTTATTAAATCTCCAAGAGATGTGTTTTTTACTTGTATTTTGAAATTAGAGTTTTGAGATTATTCTTGCTTTGCTTTCAATGGATGCAATGGATGTCAATTTATGTAGTTCTCTATTATCCAATTTCATGAGTAGCTAAATAATTTTCTTGGGGTTATGCTTGAATAAGGTGTAAAGTGTATGGGTGTTGATTGTGAGTCCAAATTATTAGTCATTGATATTTGATTTGGCTATTACTCTTTGATTGAATTGATCATTATGGGTGAAATCCCTAATTGAATTGGATCGTACATCATCCTTAAAAGAGGGATGTGGGTGATGAGTATTAGTGAACACTTATTTGATACTACTAGTTATTTCCTTAGCATAATCTTATAAATAAGGATGTTATGTGTTGTAGCTAGATTGATTGGCATCATCCTAGAAATAGGGATGTTTCGTTGAGTTTTTGGACTGGTAAAATTGGCATACTCATGAGGTATCCAAAAAAATCCATGAGTGCAACTTGGTGTGTTGTTGAAAGTCTCACATTAAGAGTTACAATCTATCCTACCCAAACCTTTGACTAAGAAATGGACTAACCCTCAATTACCCATGCATGTATGATCCATAAGATAAGTGTAACCCCAAGACGCTTCTCTTATTAGATTTTAATATACAATTGTTGCTCTTAAATAGTGTCACTAGTTGATTTTGTTCAAACTAAATTTTCAATCATTTCCCCCAATTTAGTTTATGTTTTGGTCTAAACCTACATTGCGGGTCAACGCTTAATAACTTTCAATATATAGAACTCAAAGACTAAATCACACTTCTTGTGGATTCGACCCTAACCTAAGTTAGGTTATTATATTGACAATGATCGGCTTTCCCCAAATAATGGAGTAAGCTGAGCGTTATCAATCGCTAATGGAATTGGGGACTCGTCAATGAGATCATCAAGTGTTTTGGCTCCAAATTGTTGAGTTGTTGAGGTTATTTGGACAAAATTTCAAAACTTGGAGGTTTTTCAAAGAATTCTTCAAGTTCTAGAAGCCTTTCAATTGCTTATGGTCCCCCCGTGTACTCTATTTTGTCCCTTCCGCTTTTGGAATATTCCCTTTTGCTACTAACTTTGTCCTTTCTCCTTTTGGAAGATAGGAATATTTCTTGAAATAAACAAGTACAACAACCTTTTCTTTCACTTCTTTTGGATCAAACACACCCTTTTTGAATGTTCTTCTTCAACAAGATATGAAGATTATGAAGAATACAAGAATATTCAAAATTTAACCCTTAAGCAAACGACCTCAGAATTCAATGAAATTCAAAACCCAAGATAACTTTGAACTCCTAAACACAATCCAAATGTTTTTAAGCTCAAAATCTCACGAACAAAAATCAGATTTGAGAACCCATTTCAAACTTTCTTCAAGTTCAAGCTCCAACAATGGTAGATCATGCGAATCTCATGGAAATAAGCTCAATTTTTGGATTTTGACTCAAATAGTATTAGGGAACAAGATTCTAGAACTAGCAACTCAAAAAGACTCAAAAATAAAAAAAACTCAAAATTTGAAAAACCCTAAAAATGTTTTTGGAACTCTTTTTATCTTATTTTTTGTGATTTTCAAGATAACAAACCCAAGACTAGAATAGTAGGAATAATTATAATCTCGGATCTTATACTAAATAATAAGAACCAAACTACGAAAATGAGAAACAAACCAAACTAAAGAAATGACAAAATTAAAATACGAAAAGTAAAAGGATAAAATAATAGATGATAGATAGATAGATTAACACTATGAAAGGAATTGAAAGCAAAAAAAGGGTATATTAAACCCTTAATTCTCAATCAATTAAGCCAAATAAAGAACTTAATCTCTTATGTTGACCACAAGGGAATTGAAATGCCCTTATAACCACTATTTCTAAGCAAACGTCAACAAATGTTTTTCCAAGCTTTCACTCACTCTTTAAAACGTTTTCATCTTTAATCAACACCTAAAAAATAAGTCACTCTTTCAAGAGTTTTCATCTTTAATCAATATGAACAAACTAAGTAAATAACCTAAGACATGCAGTATTTATCGCCTTGGGCTATTTTATGCATAAAGGGGCCTAAAAGTGACTCAAATCAACCAAAAAACACTGCAGCCCTCTTTAGCATCTGCTTAACCAGATAGGGCACACCATGGGCGCATCTGGGAAGCAGATGCCACTGTTTGACCTTCTCAAGCAAGTCAGTTGCACCTTGAGCACACCTAGGGCACAAATGGGGTGTAGGTTCCCTAAAATGGGCCTTTTAGCCCTATTTCGCACTCCTTTGACCCTTTCAAGTCCCCTTGGTCATTCTTGTATGCTTTGGGCATTCTAAAACACTCCTAAAATGGTATCTAAATGGCATGTAAGACATCTAAATTCTTCAATATCATGTGGTGCTTCCAGTCCTCGGGCTTGCTACCTTTTTAAGGTCTTGGGATGAATTTGGCTTTTGGCTCCAAGCTATCATCCACACATGGTGTTGAGCTCTTAAGAAGTCAAAAAGGGTTCTGCAAACATATCATTTCCTCCCATAGATGACCATGGCTTGGTTACCTTCGTGTCAGCCTTGGATTATAGTCCTTGAAAGTTTGATGCCAATTTAGCTTGTATCAAGACTGCAATATTACTACTAAAGATAAAACACTCAAGCTAGAACTACAATGACTACCCAAATAGCAAGATCCACCCTAAGCATGTCATATACCTTTAAAAACTCATAAATACTACTTCCAAACACTCTAGCCTCATGAATTGACTCAACCAAGTTGGCAAACTCATGCATATTACTCACTCAAAAGATCATATAAGTCACCAAACCATCATCAACCAAGAACTCTCACCACAAAAAGAGTTACTAGCTGAGCTAGGTGGATGCTGGAGGTTTTAATGAATCCCCTTCATAAGAAAAACTATGTTGTGCAAATAGGGTAGGCATATTACTTACACAAACACCTTAACTTAGCCTCACATTATTTCTAAGAAAAATAGTAATTGTACATGAGACATTAAATAGAACTCTAGGAAGATCGTCTCAGCTTCCTTTCCTCAATCCCTAAACAGATGCAGCAACATGTTTTCTCTTTCATCCTTCCAGTAACACAAGGTATGATTTTTCTTTCATTTTCTTGGTTCAAATTTGTCTATGTTGTTTTTCATTCAGAATCTAATCGAATTACTATTCACTACTGCAATATAGAACTTGAATTTTGTATTATAAGTTGTGTATACTCTCGCTGATTACTAATCTTCTATTGGCCGGTGACAGATTAAACCTTACTATCCTTATATCTGATTAAGAGTGTTGATGTATTTTAAGCAACAGTTGCATCTATCAAGTTACTGAGAGATACTTCTAATACATATTGTTTCTTTTGGTCTATGTTGAGTTTTTGACAACTTTACCAGAATTATGAGCCAAAGCAGATTGGAAATGGTTGTTGTACTTTTGACAACTTTACCAGATCCTGAGTCTTGAGGAACTGAAATAATCTATTTTAGAATGGATGCCTGAGTCTTGAAGAGCGCCGCCTTTGGCTTTATGAGACTGATTTCATTCTCAGGAGTATTATTGTTAAGAAAGTTAATTATTTCTGACCTAGGATGGATGAGCCTTCATTTGAAATATATCTTATATATACTGCATTATTTCTTCTCCTGACAGCTATTGTTTTACTTTTGTTACATTCTGAACTAGAGAATTATCAAAATGCTGGGAAAACACTAGATGATGCACTCACGGCAGTGTTTGGAGAGGAGAAGCCTAGTCTAGTTAGAGGCTATGGTAGATCAGTGACAAGAACTTCTCTGCAAAAAGATGAGGAAATGAATGGTTTTAAACAAAAGCATGCTAATGAAGTTACTTCTATGAAGGAAAAAATTATAAGTGAGATGAGATAAGAAATGCGAAAGTTTTTTAGTCAATTGGTGCAAAACAATCTTGGATTGAATTTTCAAGATATACTAGGGAGTGATGGATCTAACATTCCTTCACCTGATGCGAGTAATGCACAAGCTATATGAGGAAAAATTCTTTCAAATTCTTCGGGCTCAGCTCATGCTTCGGTTCATGAAAAGGTACTTTATCTTAGAAATTCACAGGAAGTTTAAATCCTAAACTTTTAACTTGATTGAAATGAATTAAAGAAACTTTGAACTCACATACGTCCTCATATCAAGATTGAAAAATATTTATATTTACTTTGTTTGTTCATTTTGAATATGTAGGATCTATGCGGGGGATCAAATTTGAATGGTGGGTGCCACAACTCAGCTTGATCGAGATTGAAGTGAATGATGAAGAATTTTTGAAATAATTTGACATACGCTATTATATATATTTGGTTTTGTGGAACTTGATACAATTTTTATTATGTTGTTTTCTTATTAGTATGTAAAAGACATTTTTTTGAAATCAAATCTATGCACTTCAATTATTTATTAGGTTATTAGTGCATGCGTGAGATTATATATTTGTTATGTTTATGTAATGTGCTTAGTGATACGTGCGTGAAATTTATGCACTTCAATTTTTAGGCAATATTGCTACACTTTAAGAGTGTGGCTAAACATGCTTACAGTTTAGAAGTGCTGTCATAGAGGATATATAAAAGGCTACATTTTTTATGTGTGGTTAGTAATAAAGAAAAGGTCACATTTGTTAAGTGTTATTATAGAGGTGCTACGAAAGGCTACGCTTGTGAAGCGTGCCCAATAATTAAACAAAGGAAACATTTTTAAAGTGTTATTATAGAGGTATTACAAAAGGCTACACTTGTGAAGCGTCACCAATTGCAAAACAAAGGCAATACTTGTAAGCGTAGCTTTATCAAATAAAAGTGTTGCCAATTACAAGCTACAAAGTGTGGCCTTTAAACATTAATGGCCACGCATTTTAAATGTAGCTGATATGGCAACACTTTAAAAGTGTGGCCTTTGATGAAAGGTTATGCCTCTTTAGGCCACCCCCTAAAAGTGTGGCCTAAAGTCCAAAAGTGTAGCCTTTGATCAAAGGCCACATTTTCTGCTATTTTAGGCCACGCTTTACAAGAGTGGTTGTAGGCCGAAAATGTTGTAGTGTCTTGGGAGGTATAGATGTTATTGCATATAGACGCTTGGCTCAAAAAAATAATAAGAGTGAAGAAATCAAAAGGGAAGCCCGATACACTAAGCTTCCGCTATGCATATGCTCTGGGAAATGCTCGATCACAAGGATCTATTATACATAATCTCACCTTACATTTCTGCAAGGGATAGTTTCAAGGTTTGGACAAATAACCCTCTCGTCACATGGCAGCAACTTACTAGTTACTTCAAGGCTTCCCTTCAATAAGAGTGAAGATACCCAAAGGCAAATTACTAAAAAAGGCATGAAAAAAAATTCTAAAAAAGAATGCTCAAAAATGTGACCTAGTGGTCAGTAAAGTGAGTTGAGAACTATGAGATCTTATGTTTAAATTGTAGTAGAAACAAAAGAACTACCCTTTTTGTCCCTATTTATATGACTCGCTTTCCTTTTTAGTTAGTCTCAAAAAGAATGACATATTTCTACTTTTAGTAATATTTCATTTTACCCTTCGTGAAATTATATATAATCATACAAATATATATGACTTACCATAGACCACAAGTTTCAAAAATACGTTTTCTTTCTTAAACTTCATGCCGACACTACAACATTTTAGTCCTATTCCACTCTTGTAAAGTGTGGCCTAAAATAGGAGAAAGTGTGGCCTTTGATCAAAGGCTACACTTTCGAACTTTAGGCAACACTTTTTAAGGGGTGGCCTAAAGAGGCGTAACCTTTGATCAAAGGCCACACTTTTCAAGTGTTACCATATCAGCTACATTTAAAAAGCGTGGTCATTAAGGTATAAAGGCCCCGCTTTTGAACTTGTCATTGGCAACACTTTTATTTGATAAAGCTACATTTACAAATGTTGTCTTTGTTTTGCTATTAGGCACGCTTCACAAGCGTAGTCATTTGTAGCACTTCTATAACAATACTTTAAAAACGTTGTCTTTGTTTTACTATTGCGCATGCTTCATAAGCATAGCCTTTTGTAGCACCTCTATAACACTTAAAAAACGTGGCTTTTTCTTTTTTACTAGACACACTTCAAAATCATAGCCTTTTATACATCCTCTATGACAACACTTGTAAAGTGTAAGCATGTTTTAGCCACACTTTTGAATTGTAACAATATTGCCTAAAATTTGATAGTTCAAGCCACATTTTACAAAAATAGCATTAGGCATATAAAATGTTAGTACGTAATTTCTAATTGAAAAATAATTATTTTGATTGAAATGTATACATCACTAAGCACATTACATAAACATACATATTTATATATAATCTCACGCACCAATTAGCTAATAAATAATTGAAGTGCATAGATTTGATTTTGAAAAAATATGTCTTTTACATACTAATTAGAAAACAAAATAAAAAATTGTACCAAGTTCCACACAAAACCAAATGTATATAAACGTATATCAAAATATTTCAAAAATTCTTCATCATTCACTTCAATCTAGGCCCAGTTGAGTTGTGGCGCCCACCATTCAAATTTGAACCCCGCATTGATCCTACACAATCAAAATGAAACAAATAATTAGAAGTAAAATTATGCTCAACAAATATACAAATATTTTTTCAATCTTGAATGAGGTAGTATGTGAATCCAAAGTTTTTTTAATTCATTCAATCAAGTTAAGTTTCTTGTGAATTTGTAAGAAAAAGTACCTTTTCATGAACCGAACCATGAGCTGGGCCGGAAGAATTTGAAAGAATTTTTCCTCTTATAGCCTAGGCATTACTCCCACCAGGTGAAAGGTAAGTCCGAAAAGTCTAATGGCATATCTGTTTAGATCCCAACTTAAATATCAGGACATTTCATAGATACATTTGATGCTTTTCTTTCAGCAAACACAAGAAAGTTAGATAAAAGGCCAAACAAAAACGTTGAACACCATAAGAAATTGACAATTTTTAAACACGGCTTCTTATTCTACTTTATCCAGAACACAAAGAAGAATCATGACAAAATAGGTTGGCAGAGGCAGGAGCTTCTACTAAATCACCATCTCTAAAATGTAAAAGCTGAAATGATATTTCCCAATGAATATACCGAGGCCTTAGCTAAATAAATATTCCAGTATTACTCAGACAAAAATGACTAAATCAGTGCCCACTTTCAGATGAAAAATGATGAATTTGATTCACATGTGAAAAAGTTCGCATTCAAATGGTCATACTATTTTTCACATTCGTCCAGTATTACTCCGAAGCATAACAAAGGTACAGAACAAATATATTGGGCGTTCAATAAAGTTAAAATAAAATAGTTATAGGAGTTAACAAGTTTCCTCAAACTAGATCTAGAAGCTGAAGAAGGTTTACTTACCAAACCAGAGCATGGGAACCTGGATATTGCTTCCTGGAGACTGTCCTTAACAGTCAAAATATCTAGAGAATTTTGCAATAGCACTGCCAGCTCTGTAACTCTTTCCACAAGCTCATCATCTGATATGGAGTCCTGAGAATCTGAAATTTCAGGTGCATAAATAGATGCCGCATCAGAGTGTCTTCTAGCAAATTTAACACCTTCTTTCCAATTTCCATGGGACAACAAAGAAGCAAAGGTCAAGACGACATATGCCTCTTGTGGAGTAGTTATTAGTGCTAGATGAAATGCCAAGAGTGCAACCCTGCTCACATGCATCAATCAAAAAGAAAAATATCATCAAGTATCCTAGCCACTAGAAGCTAATTTCTCAACACTAGCTCAATAAATTTAAATCAACTTACCACAAACTATCATGAGAAGGTCGACCACAGGTGACTCGCTGATCCAAACTGGAAAATAGTTTCTGCAAAATGTTCAGACCAATAAATTTAATGCGTGAAAGATTATTGAAGACTCAAGAAAACATGCATAAGGCAAAATGATAAATATGCCAGACAAGTGTGTGTGTATATGCTCATATATGGGTGTGGGGGGAAGAAGGCGGAAGCTAGATTTCAGGAGGATGCACGGAAGCAAGAAGATTCACCTCCAAACTCTTTAACTCATCGTGCTACCTCTAAGTTTATGCCTAATAGAAGATTCACCTCTCCCAATCCACAAGCTCACTAGCTGGCAGAATTGGTTTCCTTCACAGATTCACACAGTGGACCATGGCATGTGTTACCTCAGTCTTATATTCTTGGTTCTAAATGGAGCGTTGACAAAGCCTTTTCATGGGTAGAGAAGAATTAGACAAGGTAACCATTTATCACCCTACCTCTTTGTTATTTCTATGGAGTACCTGGAAAAAGAGCTGAGTATGTTGGCTACTAATCCAGATTTTAAGTATCATCCCAAGTGCAAGAAACTTGGTGTTATGCATATATGTTTTTGCAAGCGACCTCCTGATCTTTTGTAAAGATGATCTAGTCTCTATTGGCATGTTTCAATCTATTTTTCATATGTTCTCTTGGGCATCAGTCTATAAGACAACAATGATAAGAGCTCAATATACATATTTGGGGTTAAGAATTCTATCAAACAGTAAATTTTGCAGTCTTTAGGACATGTAAAAGGGAGTTTTCCATTAAAATACTTGCGAGTACCCTTATTATCTAGGAAGATATCTATTAATCAGTGCTTGCTTCTAGTTGAGAAGCTATTGGACAGAAAGAATTGTTGGTCAGAAAAAATACTATCTTATGTAGGAATAAAATAGTTATAGAGGTATTTTGTGTTTGGAATTCAATTGGACTGGAGCCATATAGTCATACTCCCAAAGAGCAGCATGAATCAATAGCTGTTGTAGAGTGGAAGTAGTACAGAAAGCTGACAAGGAAGTAAATCCTAAAGCTGATGAACCAGCTCCAACAATAGTGGAAGAAGTAAAGAAAGCTGATGAAAAACAGATACCGACTATTGAGGAACCTCCAGCAACTATAATATAAGAGGTAAAGAAAAGCGTCGAGGAAGAGAAGCCAGTTGCTGATGAAGCATTGACCCCAACAACTGAAGAGGTAAAAAAGGTTGATGAACCACCAGCTCCGTCACCAGCCACAACTCACGATGAAGAGAAGCCACAAGCTGAGGAAATCATACTTGCTACTCCAGCAGAATCAGAAGAAAAGACAGTAGACAAGAAAATTGAGCCTCCTACTGTCGTAGAAGTTAAGAAACAAGATGAAACACCTGCATTGGGATGTCACTAGTAAAGATATTCCAAAATTAGCCAAGTAACCTACCATACTGTTACCAGTTCACCTGAAGTAGTGGTATGGTCTGCGTACACTCTACCCTCCCCAGACCCCAACTATGTGGGAATAAACTGGGTATGTTGTTGTTGTTGTTTTACCGAAGGAACATACCTCTGAACCAGAAGCTTAAAGTATTCCTGATCAAGTTGCTGATATAACCAAAAGTAAACCAGAGGTCCGAGGCTGGAAATGTTGAAACTTTAGACAAAGAATCCAAAATAGAGCCTGCTGAGGAAAAGACTGAGCAGGAGGCAACAACAGTTGACATTGTGGAAACATTTGAGGCTATTGAGAAAAAGAAGCAGCAAGTACATTTAGAGACCTGTGAACAGCAAAAAGCTAAAGAGGCAGAAGTCTCGAAAGCAGAACCTAAGGAAGAAGATTCAGAACTAGTTCCCGTTGTAGAGGAAAAGCTAACTGAAGCTACTGAAAAAAAATGAAAAAGAATATGATAATAAACACTCAGTTAATATGGCTTGATCATCTCCATCTAATTTTACAGTTTCTTCTCTATGTTGCAGATTCCTCACTTGAGACCTGCTGAATACAAGAGGTCCAGATTACCTAGAAACAGGACAATCCTTATGGTGGTGTGTTGAGAGTTTGTGATCGTCAATATGAAAGCTTTCAATTAGCTGCTCCAAAAATTTAAAATCTCCTTGATAGGTGTTCACTAAGACCAACAGGAGAAGAAACACCACGTGCTAATGGAAGTAGAGGCACGAGGGTTGCAAAACTATGCATCACACTCTGTCTGACAGAATGAACTGAATCACTCATACATCTCAGAAGGGGAACTACTACGAGGGGAGCATATGGAACCAGCTCGATACCAAGTCCTTGGAGAAGAAAGCTGACAAGCATGCCAACTCCTTGTTTAGAATGAATAGATGTAATGTCACCTCACATAGGCACCACATTCTCAATAACTGAGCCCATCACATTCAATGTCATTGACTTGGCAATAATTGTAATACATCCAGATGCAGCTAATCTCATGGCAATATGTCAATCACGAACACATCTAAAAATGCATGGAAGGAGAGTGAGGAGCTTAGGTCTTAATGTCTCATCCAGAATCGATGCAAGGGAATGGACCACCTACCATACAAAAGAAAAAGAGTAAGAAGACAGACAATTCTTAAGTTTAGGAAAGCAAGAGAGTGTCCAACTAAAATGGGCTTGAAACTAATAAAATCTTCATGAATATTTTTGAAAAAGTAACAAAGAAAGTGGTGGGAAATGTTAATTGGCATATACTCCCTCTGGCCCCATTTATGTGACACACTTTCCTTTTTGGTTTATCCAACATGAATGACACTTTTTCCACATTCAGAAACAATTTACTCTTGCACTTTCCATTTTACCCCTAATGAAATGTGATATATATCTATGCAAACATTTATGGCTTGTTTAGACCACAAGTTTCAAAAGTTCTTTTTTCTTAAACTAGTGCCACATGAATTGGGTCGGAGAGACTAGAGAGTATATTTCTAGTGAATAAGTTTCTTGCTAAAGCTGGCAGTTGTTGCTTCACAGCTTCACAGAGATAACAAATATTTAAGGTATTAGGTGCACTATTGATTTTCCTTTCAGTTCGCTTTCCTTCCAGCAAAATACCCCTAACTGATGTTAGTTAAGCAACAACACTTGCAAATTTGCTACTGTAAGCATGTGATCAATTGCTCTACCTTAATGGCAGTCTAGTTACGCCTCTTCTACTGCTATCTATACAAGCAACATGCACTCCCTCCATTGCTAAAGAGATGACATGACTCAATCTTCACAAAAGAAATAAGCAATTTTTCTCTAGATTCAAACATCTAGCAATTTTAAATTTTAAAAAAGGATAATTCCAGAAGTTACGTGAAAAGTACCAGAAAACATCTGCAGGAACTATGATCAAATAGGAATTTTGGTTGTTATTTAGATAGTAACCAGGACAAACAAAATGAGGTAGTGTTGGACCTTCACAGTAACAGCTTTATTTTCATGAGGTAGTGTTGGACCTTCACAGTAACAGCTTTATTTTCATCCCTTCTTCTACATTTTTTCTCTCTCCAAGTTCTTCTTCTTTAATTTTTTTTTTCCTGCTATGCTTGTAATATTGAAAATTTAATTTTTTATGTAATTTTTTGCAATACAATGACAGTTTGAATTTGTTACTGTGGACTTTACGCGAAACTTAAGACGTCAAGAACACCAACCAATCCTGGAAGAATGTTTTGGGGCTGTCAAAAATATCAGGTTTGTAATAATTGTGGATTCTTTCAATGGGCCGATGAAAATGAACAATATAAAGGTAGACATCAAAGGAAACAAAGACAACAAGGACTGAGAAGATATAGAAGGCACGGAAGACTTGAAAAACCAAGCATTAGTATTGATATCACTGTTATCATTATTGTTGTCATCTGGTTTCTATTTGTTGTATTATTTAAGATGGCTTGATCTATGTAGTTGGTATGTACAATGAAATGAAATTAAAATTTAATGACAAATACCATTGCCAATATAGAAATGTGCAATATATAATGTCTTCACAAGAGTTGACATGAAAATGCTTGTCTTAACAACATCTTAAATGAGAAATGAACCGTGTCTTAAAAAATTATCTTAACAACACTTAGGATTAATACAGAAAGAGAATTACACTAATGTGTTCCTTGAGTGCTTGTTATGGACTGATTCTTGCTGGCTTGAGTGCTTGATGTGGCTTGAGTGGTTATAGATGATTTTGCCTTTGATCTTTTGTTACTCTGTTGTTGTAGCTGTCTTTGAGCTACTATAGCTCCACCTTTCCACCTTAGTCCATTTGGTTTAAAACTCAAGTCAATATTGGTTGGAACTAAACTAATAAGTGTTGGACTATGCAATACTCTATCAGTATTTCCAGACTGTAAAAAAAAAAAATTAGTTATTCATGCACTAATTAAAATCAGTTAAATGTAAAGTACATTATATGAAACTTACCCTCTCTACTACACTGCCACTTGGTCCAAACAGCACACCAAAACCTATTTCTTTTGCCTTCATTTGCCTTAGTCTTTTATATGCCAGATTTACACCACCTCTCAAAGTTGTACTAGTCTTCCTCTTTCGGGCACCAATACCACTAGTAGTCTGCTGAGTTGTAGATTGTGTAGCAGTAGTACCCACTGTTGTTGGTGTACTTTGAGCATTTGCAGGCCTTCCTAAACATCTTGGTGAACTGTGAGCATTTAAAGGCCTTCCTGCAGGCCTTCTGTTGCTTTATTTAGCATTTACAGGCATCTCTTCAGCAGCTGTTGAAGCATTTGCATCTCTCACAGCAGCAGCAGCTGCAGTACTAGACTGTCTTGCACACTTGGTTGACTTCCACAGCTACTACTGAAATCATTTTTCTACAAAAAAATATGAAAAGGTCAAAAACACATTCAAAAGGAGTAAAATTCATCAATAAGAAAAGATTTAGCTTACCAAAGTTGGACATCCTTTCCTGTTGTGTCCAATACACTTGCACACAGAACATGTCATTTTTCTTCCCTTTCTTGTAGCCTTTCCAAACTTCTTCTTAACATCTTCATCCTTAGCTTTCTTTCTGTTTTTACTTGGCCTTCCTGGCATGGGAGGTGGCTCAATTGGTGGTCTTGTGCTTCTTGGCCACATGTTAATATTTGTAATTGGTTGAATATACTTATCATATGCCTTCAGGTATGTTTCCCTTTGATACCAGTGATCAATAAATGACTCCACATTCCATCCCTTGTAATGCATTGCAGTAATTGCATGTGCACAAGGAATTCCCTTTAGTTGCCATGACCTACAACTACATTGCTTCCTCTTCACATTAATAACATGTGTATAAGGTGGATCGCCAATCTCAAAACCAATATTACCATTAAACCTCATCTCACAGTTGGCTGCATATTCACTATTCTCTGCAAGAACTTCCATAGCCATTGGTGATACATCAGTGATCCATTTTTCAGAAAAATCTCTCATTTGATTCATTCTTTCCATGACTTTGCATCTTATTTCCTCCAACATGGTGATAATTGTCTTAGACCTAGCAGCTAAAATCCAACTATTGAAAGTCTCACACATGTTGTTCTCAATCACATCACACCTATTATGTTCCTTAAAAAAGGCCCTACACCATGCCTCTTTGTTGTACTTGAGCAAATCCTCCACAATTCCAACACCCAACTCACTTAGTTCATTAAGTTTCTTTTGCAAGTACACTTCAAATGGGGCCCTTGCAACCTGCTAGAATTTTTTTCTCCTTTCCTCACCACTCCAAATCTGCTTCCAGTTGGCCCATATATGTCTAGCACACCATCTATGCTTAGCATTTGGTAGTATATTAGTAAGTATCAAATGAAGACATTATCAAAACATGTAAAACAGTAGTTAAACATTAAAGACATCATTGCAGCAAACTAATAAATACTGAAAAATATGAACATATAAAGATTCATACCTTCTGCATATCAGACATTATTGTCAAGTCTTCACCCCCATTTTCTTCAACTTCCAAATCATGGTTGATGCACCTAAGAAACCATGACCATGTGTCCTTGGTTTCTTATCAACCACAGCCCATGTTATAGGGTATATTTGATTATTTCCATCTTTGGAAATGCAAGACAACAAGATACCTTTACATACACCCTTGAGAAAAGCACCATCTAAACCAATTATTCTTCTGCAACCCTCTTTCCATCTATTTTTAAGGCCCCAAAACAAATGTAAATACTCATAAACATCGCTTTTCCTGGAATTGCATTCTTGGATGTCATAATAGATATAGTGGTACCAGGATAGGTGGTCCTCAACTGTTCAGCATAGTCATACAACCTAGAAAACTCTTCAACAAAATCACCAAAATGTTCATTCATAATTCTGATTTTTTACCTTTCTACAGGTTGCTTTACTAACATACAACCCATAGTCTTTTCTTAAAAGTGCTTGAATCTGATGTAATTTTATTAATGGATCACTCATAATCCTATCCTTGTAATGCTTACTAATCTACAAAGGGTTGCACATCTTATTTCTTGTCCTTTTACAATACTTGTGTACTGAGAAGTAAGTTTTCACAATAAAAAATCCTGTGTTATCAACACTTCCAAAAATAACCCAAGGACAACCCTTATGCTTACACTTAGCTCTTACTCTTTCCTTCTCATTAGGTTTCAACTTAAGATTCACATATTTTTGAATAGAGTAACTCTGCAGTGCCTCTCTAAACTCAATAGCATTCAAAAAAACCATATACAATTAAAAACATACCTTCTTTGCAGTTTTATCAAAGTAGATCTTGCTAGAAGAAGTTCTAGGTAGTAGATCTACCACTTCATCATCATTAATAGGATCTCCTTCCTCTTCATCACTAATGTTACTACCCGGATCTGAACTATCAAAATAAGGGTCATCCCCACCCAGTTTACCTTCATATCTAACCCCATTGTTCTTACAAATATCCTCAAACCAGCATCTATACCTACTAGTCCAGATGGTATCTCATTTAGATTTACCCTATCAGCCTTTTCTTTTGCTTGTTTTTCAATGTTAGCCTTCCTAACTTGAAGCAACTCTTCATCGAAATCACTCAACTCTTCAATGTTTTCATCAACATCATAAAGTGAATCACCATCAGAATCAGTCCAATCAAAATCTAATTCCAAATCAGATATTTAGAGATGGTATGTGGAGAAATCGTTAAATTGACCTTTACCTAAGTCTTCACAAGAAACCTTAGCTTTTTTTTTTGGCCCTAGGAGGCTGATTTTCATTTATATATTCATCTTTATTTATATCCAATGGATGAGATGAAGACACATCAGCCCTATCAAGTTCAAAAGGGGCTGCCACATCACCATTACTAAGTACTAATAATGATGGAGTGGCTGCTACATCATCATTAACAAGTATAGGTTCACTAATTTGGTGAACCACATATACATCAACCAAATCTCCATTTTTTAAACTACTAATAAGGCTTAAAACATCAACATCATTTTCTAACTTGTAATAATAGCCTTTTTGTTTACTCTACACCAAAAGGTTTTAATTTTTTCCACATATAAATCTGCTGCTAAGTTATGAAAAAACATAACATGAATCTCATCAACATCTACTCTAATTTTATCAGGAATACAAATTCCATTTCCATACCTTAAATCAGAGTCTGACAAAAAGACACCCTCATAGGTGAATTGAATTATTACAATTATATCCATTAATTTACAAAACCTGTACAATGACAACATAACATATACATTAGACAATTATCCACAAAGCCCTAATTTTTAAAGAAAAAACAAGGAATAAAAACATCAATTCTGATTTTACCCAAAAAAATCCTAAAGTGTAATTGAAATAACAAAACATGCCATTGAAGGCACAAAACAGTTATACGCGCGTTTAATAGGAGCATTAAACAACAAAAAAATCAAAAGCTCCAAAAATTTTAAACCCAATTCTGAATTGACCAAAAAACCCTAAAATTTAATTAAAATAACAAAAAATGCCTCGAAGGCATAAAAACTGCAATATATAGTCATAATACGAACATTAGACTACAAACAAACCAAAAACCCTAAATTTTTTATCTCAATTTTTCAGCTTACGAAAAACTCAAAAACCCAAAATTCTACCTTAAAACCAAATATATCTCATTGAAGTCATATCATCACTACAAATACTACCTACAACAACACTACAGATGGAAAAGAACAAAATCACACAAAAATTGCAGAAAAAAGTTTGTAATCTCGAAAATCCTAAAATCATTAGAACGGACCACCATTTAATCGACTACAAGCTTCAGAATAAACAACCACATACTAAAACTACACCAAAATGTTAAATACTTACAAGGATTGCAAGAAGCTTCAAAAACTATCAGCCTAAATTACCTTAAAATCGTGCTAATTTTCAGTTTCGAATGAGAGAGAGAGAAGAGAGGCAAAGAAGAAGGCTTAAAATGACCTAAATTTTAGATCAAATTTTACTATTTATACTCTACACACGTCATTTCATACGTGGAAATTATTTTTCACAAAATTAATGATGTGGGCGCGATTGTGCAACACGCACAGCTGAGTAGACCGAAAAAGGGTTTAAAAAGTTATTTTTTAATGGGTTCAGGGGTTCAGATGACAAACATGTAAGTAGAAGTGTCCAACTTACAAAACTGACATAGTACAGGGGTTCAAAAGAGCATTTTGCCTTATAATAATACCACACTTAAAAGTGTAGTCATATGTGTAAATAAGTCTTGTCAATTATATCGTGATTTGGCAATACTTATAAAGTGCGGTCTATATCATTAAAGACCATGCTTTCTAAGCATTCTAAAAAATAATATGGTCAGAAACTAAAACTTAGGCTACACTTTAAAAGTGTGGTCTTAAATGGTATAGGCCATACTTTACAAGTGTGGTCCAGATTTAATGTGGCCAAAAGACTAAACTGTTGTAGTGCGAGTCAAACTATCTCACATAAATTAGGATAGAGAGAGTAGGTAATTTCTTTTCATTTTTTCAAGTCTTGGACTGAGTTACCTAATTCCTGATCTATTAGGAGGTGACAGATTTTCTGTAAAAAATTAGTTGAAGTGGACAAAAATTATCCAAACACTACGATTACAAAATGAGATTGAGTAACCTAGAATTTGAATAGTTTAAATGAGTTTAAAATTTATCAACCAAAAAAAAGAGCTAAATATTTTAAAAGTTATGAAAGTCGTGTATAAAAAGTTTATAATAAAAGGGATGATATATGTATAAACGAGATAATGAAGGGCCCATTTACGGGTCTACTATTATAATATATAATATAATTATAGCTATTTAATTAACTTTCTAGAAAAATGATCATTAATATTTTTTAATAAACACCAATAAGAAACGTAATTAGAAATTACACTATATAATAAATATTGTTATGAAATTTAAAGCAAAAAGGAAGAAGAATAGAGAGAGAAGAGAGGAGGTTTCTTTATTTTTCTTGAGGGATTCTTTAGGAGTTAATTACAATGGAGGAAAATACCTTTATTTATAGGGGAAAACTAACCTTGGAAAAGAAACCCAGTGGAAAAAAAATCTAGTGAAGGAAAAATAGTACACATCTCTAATAATACTCATCTCGGCTGCCTCATTAAAAACCTTACAAGAAAAACCCAGTGGGACAAAACCTTGAAAGAGAAAAAGAGTACAACGCATATTTGCTCCCCCTGACGAGAACATCAATGAACTTTCCATTCCGATCTTGTGCACCATCGTCTTGAAAGTTGTATTTGAAAGAGACTTGATAAATAAATCAGCCACATTGTCACTTAAACGAATTTGCTGCACGTTTATATCACCATTCTTTTTGTAGCTCATGTGTAAAGAAAAACTTTGATGAAGTGTGCTTCTTTCTATCTCCTTTTATGAATCCTCTATTAAGATGTGTTATGCATGTTGTATTATTTTCATATAAAATGTGGATACATTATCACATTTCACGCCATATTTTTCTCGAATGAGATGTATCATGGATCTCAATCATACTTATTCTCGGATTGCTTCATGAATAGATATTATCTCAACATGGTTCAATAAAGTGGCTAGATAGACTACTTTGTATATCTCCAAGATATGGTAGTATTCCCACATGTAAATAGATAGCTTATTTGAGATCAATCTTTAAACGGGTCAGATAAGTACTCAACATCTGCATAAACAGCAAGATCGGGACTACAATCTTTAGAATAAATAAGCTCATATGTTTGATCTTATTTCAATGTTTCCTCATAGGAGTTGAACTATACCTTGCTAACAAATTGAGCGAAAGGCTGTATTCGGTCTTGTAGTGTTTTAAAAGATACATTAGTATATCAATTGCACTAAGATATATAACCAATTCAATTTGGTATATTTCTTATTTTAGAAAATAATCTATTGCTTTTGAAAACTCTCGAAGAGTTTCAATAATTTTCAAGCTATAAGCTCATACAATATAAGGATTACAAATAAGTCACCCAGAAACTTTTATATGCTTTAAACATTTTAAATCCTTAAAAGTTTTCATATAAAATTTGTCAAGTGACAATATTCAACATTTCATGTGTGACATCCTTTCATGTCACTTGATAAATGTTTCTACGTCAGCATGTTTAAATAAACGTAGAATTCAGATCCTCATAATATTTCATAATATTGCACCAATATTATATTAAAGATATAGTTAATAATATATCATTTTGTACCGGTTCACAATGCGACATAACATTTTGAGATCTCCTCACATTATTATTTTCAGGTACCTGAACCTCTCATAAGGTTTCATGAAATGTTATGTCGTATGCTCTTCAAGAGCACATTGCCTTCTTATTATGATTATTTTCTCCTTATTCTTTTCAAGGATTATTTCAGTTGGAACCGACTAGTATGCCATGCTTTATGCATGCATAGACTTTGTCCTTTAAGAATGCAAAATAGGAGCACTTGCATCTTAAATATGAGATGCTTTCGGCATTTTACTTGAACTATCTATTGAATGTGAATCTGATGATAATTCCTAACATATTTCATAGCCACTTATAATTTCCCCCTTGTGTTAGGAAAACTAACATACATCATTCATTTTATTTGAGGAATCCATCTTTGTGCATTGTGATATATTCATTAATTGTATACTGCACATTAAAACTATTAGATGGAATAGTTGGTTCCTGACCTTAAACCAATTGGAGGAGAAGAAATAATCATAATTTATTGGTATAATGCATACAAGTGTTATTGTATGCAACATATCATATTTCAAACCGACACATGAAACTTTGTCCTCATTAGCAATGATTTAGCTATTTATCAAAGGCATTTAATGTCAAACCATCATCATTAAGATGACTTGTCTTGATTCCACAATCTGAAAATTATGTTCTTAACTCAATTTTATTGAGCAAGCAACTTTATGAATGTCAAACTACAGGTTGACAATAATTATACATAGTGATCATCTTATTGATGCATCTTAGATCACAAGATAGGTGAATGGACCCTTATTCACCTTTTATACTTTTTAGATTTTAAGGAATTCAATCCAAAAATAAGTTGGTCCAACTAACTTATCACGAGAACAAGCAACATTAAAAGTAATGAAGAATTTTCTAATTCTTCAATATATGTTCAATGCTCAGTATGCACATATTTGGGATGTCGCAATTGTTCATGTCAATTTATGAACTTTTATTTGAGCAAATTTCAAGTTTACCATGACATGTAAACTTTTACTTTATTAAATTTCAAATTTATTATTACATGAATAAATTTCAGATTCTACTTTAAAAGTAGATTTCAAAATAATTCTTCTCAATTATTTTGCCTCTTACGGAGGTAGATTGTGATTTCCTTACAACCACGAGCATGCTCGAATTTATATACAGTCACATTTACCCCTAGGGTCTAGATCTGTATTTATAATAATCAAAATTCTCATTCCCAAAGAATAGAATATAATCGTTCCTTAAGCATATCAAATTATGATAGCGTAGAACCTCCTCTCTCAAGATATTGCTACTTCAGGATCAAATCGAGGCATACATATGATGTAGAGAATTTTTCTCTTAATATATCTTTCAGAGTACATCATATATTACTACCACATTCACTTCAATAATAGAGCAAATTGTCATCTTTTAGACTTATCATATATTGTTGTCGCATTCACTTCAAGAATGGAGCAATTTGACTTATTATATATTGTTTCTACATTTACTTCTTGGAATAGAGCATATTCAATGGGACATATTCATGTCTATTTATCAAAAACACATTATTTTGCCTTAGCCATCATTATATTATCAATATGTTGCGTTAAGATTCAAACTCAACGTCGTATCCATACAAAGGTATCTTCGACATAAATTGATGGGACTTGAACCCATGTATGCATTCATATTGTGCTTTTGGGAGGATGACCATCTTCAAGTGGTCAAATCTTTCTTTTAGTCTATTCCACAAAACAAGTAGATCTTTAGTAGTAAGGTATTCAATTTTCATAATTTCGTCAAGATGATGACGCAAGAAGATCATAGCCTTAGCACGATTTTGATTAGATGTATTTTCTTTCTTTATGGCGTCTCCATGACCCATAGTATCTAAGTGCATTTCAGCATTCAATACCTATGAAAGGTAGTTCTTGCTTGAGGCAACGAACTCAGATTTTATAAGATTATTAGAATATGAAAAGAAAGAAAATAATACCTTAGGCTTCAAATTTGAGACGGCAGAGTCTTGTGATGATAACGTGTTATGAAATATAAAACAAAGAAGAACAAGAATAGAGAGAGAAGAGAGCAGACTTCTTTGAACAAGAATAGAGAGAGAAGAGAGGAGACTTCTTTATTTCTCTTGAGGGATTCTTTAGGAGTTAATTACAATAGAGGAAAATCTCTTTATTTATAGAGGAAAACTGACATTGGGGTTTATAACTTTTCCATAAATAGACATTTACTATATATGGTAAAGTAGACATTCACTATATATGGTAAAATAGACATTCACTATATATGGTATAGCAGACATTCACTATATGTGGTGATATATTTATTACAAATATAACATTTTATTTTTATAAAATCAAATAATAACTTACAACTTATTTAAATTTTCACAATTAACATTAAAATATCATTAGTCTACTGCTTATTTTAACATCAAGTCCTACACATTCTCTTATATTAAATAACTAATTGTAATTTTTTTCTACTTTGTTTAAATATTATATAAGAGAATTGATTAAAATTTTAAGTATCTATTTATTAATATTTTTTATAGAATCACACGAAGCAATAAACGATACTAATTCATACATAAATTAATTTTAAAGACATTTAAATTGATTTTATGGGTGTTTAACAAATGAAAATAAGGATCTACTATCACACCCTTTTTTCGTCGAGGAAGTCGAAGGATTTTTCCAATTAAAGTGATGGTTTTGAATAGGGATTAATTTATTCACAGAGTAACAAGTTGAAATTGAGTTCTGGTATTCCAAGTCACCTTTTTTAATCCCTAGTCAAAAGAAAATGACTCTTTATTATGGTCTGCAAAAATAAAAACCGGATAAGGAATTTTGTTAACCGAGGGAATGGTGTGAGGCACCCCTCGAGTCCGGTGATTCTAGCACAGTCACTTTTATTGACTTATCTTGACTTAAACTATTTTGATAAATTATGTTAAGGCCTAAAATTTCTCATTTTTAGTATACTAAAACTTTTCTATTATCTTATATTAAATAAATTGATAAAAGTTAATTTTAAAAAAATATTTGTCAAGGTGCATTATTGCATCCTTGAATTTTTAAATGACTCAGAAAGATGGGTATGTCACATTCTTAATTGAGACGAATATTTTAAATGCACCTAAACTTGCCTAAAGTTAAAGGCGTTAGTTTGTCTCTTATAAATTCGAGATAATTTTATCTTGTCTAATTTTATTCTTATTTATGGAAAATCTTAGATAAATCCACAACCAGAGGCGGATTTAGTGTGTAAGATGGGGGTTCCCGGGAACCCAGTAACTTTTGTGCAAATCTTGTATTTATATTGAAAAATCTAATAAATATATAAAAGTTATCAGTTGGGAACCCACAATGAAGTGTGGTATTGGTCTAGTGGCAAAGAAGGTGTCTACAAAAGCATTGTTACCCTCTAGGTTGTGGGTTCTAACCCTATCGATAACTTTTTTTTGAATTTTTATTTTGCCCAAGGAACCCACAAAATTAAAATCCTACATCCGCCTCTGTCCGCAACCCATCTCACTTTTATTCTCACACTGTATTAATATGTTAGGCCTTAAAATTGATTTTGGCTTAAGCTAAACATTTTAATTTTAATAACGATAAAATTAAACTAACATTTATTACAGTAAACCTACATAAAGTATCAACATTTACAATACTACAACTTACATATAGAAACATAAAATAAAATAAATAACAATAAAAAAATAAAATAAATAAATTCAAATAGCCATATAACAAATTTCCTATCTTGATTTCCAACTCACTAATAAAATAATAAATTAACTAAGTATGCCCAACAATGGCAGCAACAGTGACTATGGAAACTCGCCGGTGGTTAAGGACGGTGAGATAACAGTAAGGGGAAAGGGGAAAATAAACATCTGGTTGTGGTGGTGCCGTTGGGATACCCGCTGGCGGATTTGGTATAGTTTTTCGGTGGTTTTCCACCAATTTTGGGGTAGTTTTCGACGAGATTTGGAGTTTTTCGGTGGTTTCTTGCCAGAAAAATGAACTGAGGACATTCAGTTTTGCTATGTGTGTGTGTGTACTTTTTTGATCAGATTTGTATATACTTTAAAGAAGCATAATTAAAGAAAATAAAGACAACATCAAAATTATTGATGGCAGTGACGTTACTTCAGCGACAATCGCCGAAGCAACGCCGAGTAATCAAAATCCGACCAGATCTGGACCATTTTTGTGCAACAATAGTGAGGGAGTAGTAGTGGTTGTGGCCTTTGAAGCTTCATCGGCCATTGCCTCCGGCGAAACAGTAGCAGGAAAGGAAGGGGAAAACGAGAAGGGGCGGCGCATGGCTGTGATGTCGTCGGGTTTTGTTTCGCCGGTGGCGGCTGAACCAGTGGTTGGTTCATTTGGTGGCGAACGAAGAAAACGTTGAGATGGTGGCATCATGGGCAATGCTATAGAGGGACGCAGAGGGATTATTGGTTGTCCACCGACGGCGGTTTGCCGGCATAGTGTGGCGATTGTTGTCGAGTTTAACGAGAAAGAGAGATGCGCGTGTTTCTGACTTTTGAGTGTGTTTATTTTTTTTTTTGTATTTTGTGTGTGTTGTGCATTTAATAGTGTGTGGAACAGTGTATGTATGTTGTGTGTGTAAACAAGGTGAGTAGTGTGTACTATGCATGAATTTTTCTTTTCTCTATTTTTTCTTTCTGTTTCGAATTTTAACTTGACAGTATTAACACACAACATTTTAACACCCAAAATATATGAATATTCTGTAATTTAATCATATAACATGCACTAACATAAAATCCACTTAATCAATTACCTATATATACTAAATAATGCATAAGGCCGCTTAAACATTTTTATTCATGCATTTTCGCCAATAACTTATAACGTAAATAGGACGGAATTGAATAAAAACCTGTAATGAATTAAACCGAGTAATAAACAAGGAAATGTGTCACCAAAAACTTTAAACGAAATTCTGAAACTCAAATCACAACTCTTTCTCTTCTTTGTTTCCTCTCTATTTTGCTTTTTTTTCTTTTGTCTGATCTTTGGAGTTTGAGGAGTTACGCCTTAAAAGGGGATGTGGGGGTAGTTGAGGAAGAGTGGGTTACAGATGGGTGGGAAAGTTGGGCGTGGATAAGGATTCTTTTTTTTAATCTTTTTTTGATTTAAAATATATAAAATAATAATAAATAATAATAATAATAAAAGAATATTTGCTAATTAACTTCCGTATTTAAGAAAAATACAATGAAAGTTTTTAAATAGCCTAAAATAATACTAAAACTACTAGACTATTTATTTAAATTAAAAGAAAAATATATTTTTAAACATTTTTCGTATTATTCTAAAAATAAAAACAACGATAAAAATAAAAGTACTTTAAAATGTGATTTTATCTATTTATTTATTTTCCAATAAAACCTATAAAAATAAAAATGAAAGTTTAAATAAACATTAGACAAAAAATAAAATTTTGGTACTAAAAAAATAGATAAAAGCTATGGAAGGGTCAAAAACTACGTGTCTACATTTTGTCCCTCTTTGTTTGAAATCTCGAAGAATTTTCATACAAAGAAATAGATAAAGAGATGAGTTTTGACCCTCTGATTATTTGAAAGGTGAGGATAAAATAAATGTGATGTGACCGAGTTCTGATTTTGGATCGCCTACATATCCCTAGTGATAAGGAAATCTAGTCACACATAGTTCAAAGAGGTAAAATGGTGAACAATGAGTTAGTGGTCGAGTCAGGTTCCGTCGTGTCTCAGATTTACGACATTCTGCTGTTACATTCAAATAAATAACAAAAATATAAAACCAAGATACAAGTGAAAGATCCTATCTATGCACAGCTTTTCTGGAATCTTGACTTGAATCTTCATGACTTCTCAAGTGGTGCGACATTTGTTATTTTGATTGGAACTTGGAAAATGAAATGTTCCTCCATGTTTATTCTTAGAACTGGAGAGGAACTTGAAAATTGACTTATTCTTCAGACTTCCTTCTGATGTGAACTTGAAAATCTTCACCCTATTCTTCAGGTGGGCTCCTGAACTTCCAACTGATTATCTTCACTCTATTCTCCAGGTAAGATCCTAATTTGCTATTTCATCACACTATTCTCCAAGTGAGATCCTGACTTGCAACTTCTTCACCTTGTTCTCTAGGTGGGCTCCTGACTTGCTATTTTATCACCTTATTCTCCAGGAAAGCTCCTGACGTGCTATTTCTGATTTTCCAAACATGTTCCTGAACTCAAAATAAAAGGAAAACTAGAAAAGAAAAGTCCCATTATCTAGGAGGGTCCTGAGCAGAAAATAGAGTCCCATTATCCAGGAGGGTCCTGAGCAGAAATTAAATTCCCATTATCTAGGAGGGTCTAGAGTAGAAAATAAAGACCCATTATCCAGAAGGGCCCGAGGGTCTTGAGCAGAAAATAAAGTCCCATTATCCAGGAGGGTCCTGAGCAAAAATTGAAGTCCTATTATCCAGGAAGGTCCTAAGCAGAAAATAAAGTCTCATTATCCAGAAGGGTCCTGAGAGAAATTAAAGTCCCATTATCCAGGAGGGTCCTGAGCAGAAATTAAAGTTTCATTATCAAGGAGGGTCCTGAGTAGAAATTAAAGTCCCATTATCCAAGAGGGTCCTGAGCAAAAAATAAAGTCCCATTATCCAGGAGGGTCCTGGGCAGAAATTAAAGTCCCATTATCCAGGAGGGTCCTGAGCGAAAATTAAAGTCTCATTATCGAGGAAGGTCCTGAACAGAAAATAAAGTCTCATTATTCAAGAGGGTCTTGAGCAGAAATTAAATTCCCAAGGAGAAATTAAATTCCCATTATCCAGGAGGGTCCTGAGCAAAAAATAAAGTTTCATTATCCAGGAAGGTCCTGAGAAGAAATTAAAGTCTCATTATTCAGGAGGGTCCTGGCAGAAATTAAAGTCCCATTACAGAAATTAAAGTCCCATTACAGAAAATAAAGTTCCATTATCCATGAGGGTCCTGAGCAAAAATTAAAGTCCCATTATCCAAGAGGGTCCTGACCAGAAAATAAAGTCCCATTATCCAGGAGGGTCCTGAGCAGAAATTAAAGTCCTATTTTCCAAGAGGGTCTTGAGCAGAAATTAAAGTCATATTACCCAGGAAGGTCCTGAGCATAAAGTAAAGTCCCATTATCCAGGAGGACCCTAAGTATAAAATAAATTTCCCATACAACATAAATAAAATTTTGCCCCAGTTTGTACTGGGAAAATTTGTGAGTGTTATCGGATCTTAAAGTTTTGAAAAATATGGTGAAAGGATGAATCAAAGTCTGGATAGCTTTGGTAAATATATCTCGCAAAGAATAAAATTTACCATGATTGAAATCCAGTATTCGTGTGCTGTAGCCTTGCTTCTTGCATTGACAGAAGTGTGAAATTGCATCCTTTATTTAAAAACTTTAATGTGAAGACAACATTCCATCTCTGTTTCAAATAAAGAAAAATTGTGAACTTTTAAAAAAGAAATGTGGTGGTTGGTTTGTGACATTTGACTTTTGAGGCGACCACTCTTGCACTTGCCATGCTCATGGAGACAAAGATACCAAAATTAAAAATAATAATCACACCCCTTTTTCACCGAGGAAGTCGAAGGATTTTTCGAATTAAAGTGACGGTTTTGAATAGGGATTAATTTATTCACAGAGTCACCACTTGGAATTGAGTTATGGTGTTTCAAGTCACCATTTTGAATCCCTAGTCAAAAGAAAATAACTTTTTACTATGGTCTGTGAAAATAAAAGACCGGGTAAAGAATTTTGTTGACCGAGGAAAAGGTGTGAGGCACCCCTCGAGTCCCGTTATTCTAGCACGGTCGCTTTTCTTGACTTATATTGACGTAAACTATTTTGTTAAATTATATTAAGGCTTAAAATTGCTCATTTTTACTATACTAAAACTTGTCTATTATCTTATATTAAATAAATTGGTGAAAGTTAATTTTAGAAAAATATTTGTCATGGTGTACTATTGGATCCTTAAATTTTTAAATATCTCAGAAAGATGTGTACGCCACATTCTTAATTGAGATGAATATTTTAAACACGCCTAAACTTGTCTAGCATTAAAGGGGTTGGTTTGTCTCTTATAAATTTGAGATAATTTTATCTTGTCTAATTTTATTCTTATTTATGACAAGTCTTAGATAAATCAACAACCTATCTCACTTTTATTCTCATACTGTATTTAATAAGCTAGGCCTTAAAACCGATTTTGGCTTAAGATAAATATTTTAATTTTAATAATAATAAAATTGAACTAACATTTATTACTACAAACCTAGATAAAGTATCAACACTTACAATAATACAACTTACATGTAGAAACATAAAATAAAATAAATAATAATAAAAAAATAAAAATAAATAAATTCAAATAGCCATATAACAAATTTCTTATCTTGATTTTCAACTCACTAATAAAACAATAAATTGACTAAGTATGGCTAACAATGGCAGCGACAGCAACTGTGAAAACTCGCCAGCAATTAAGCCCCGCGAGATAGCAGCAAGGGGAAAAGGATTGGATGGTTAAGGTGATGTAGTTTTCCAGTGATTTTTCACCTATTTTGGGGGAGTTTCCAGCGAGATTTGGAGTTTCCCAATGGTTTCTTGTCGAATAAATGAACTGCGGAAATTCAGTTTTGTTGTGTATGTGTGTGTACTTTTCCAATCATATTTGTATATATTTTTAAGCAACATAATTAAAGAAAATAGGGATAATATCAAAATTACTGATGGCAGCGGTGTTACTTCAATAACAATCGCTGAAGCAACGCCGGGTAATCAAAATTCGGCAAGATCTAGCCAATTTTTGTACAACAATAGTGAGAAAGCAATTGTGGTTGTAGCCTTTAAAGGTTCATCGGCCATCGCCTCCAGAAAAGCAGTAGCGGGAAAGGAAGGGGAAAATAAGAGGTGGTGGCGCGTAGCTGTGATGTCACCAGGATTTGGTTTGCCGGTGGTATCTTAACCAGTGGTCGGTTTGTTTGGTGGGCAAATGGAGAAAAGAATGAGATGGCGGCATTAGGCGACGCTATAGGGGGACGCAGAGGGTTTGTTGGCTGTCCACTAGCGGCGGTTTACGAGCGTGGTGTGGCGGTTTGCCGGTGTGGGATGGTGGTTGTTGTCGAGTTTAGCGAGAAAAAGAGAGAGATGCACATGTTTCTGACTTTTGAGTGTGTTTTTTTGTATTTTGTGTGTGTTGTGCATTTAACAGTGTGTGTATGTTGTGTGTGTAAACAGTGTGAGTAGTGTGTACTATGCATGAATTTTTCTTTTTCTCTATTTTTCCTTTCTGTTCTGAATTTTTAACTTGACAGTATTAACATACAATATTTTAACACCCAAAATATATGAGCATTCTGTAATTTAATCATATAACATGCACTAACAGAAAATCCACATAATCAATTAACTATATATACTAAATAATGCATAAGGCTACTTAAACATTTTTATTTATGCATTTTCACCAATAACTTATAACGCAAATAGGACAGGATTGAATAAAAACTTGTAATGAATTAAATCTAGTAATGAACAAGGAAATGCATCACTAAAAACTTTAAACGAAACTCTAAAACTCGAATCACAGCCCTTTCTCTTCTTTGTTTTCTTCTTTATTTTGCTTTTTTTTTTCTTTTGTCTAATCTTCTGTGTTCTCTCTATGATTTCTCTCTAATTTTTTCTCTCTCTATCAGAGTAAAAAAAAACGTACATCCCCTCTGGGGAGTTTGAGGACTTACCCCTTAAAAGGGGGATGTGAGGGCAGTTGAGGAAGAGTGGGTTGCAGATGGGTGGGGAAGTTGGGAGTGGATAATGATTCCTTTTTAAAAAAATTAAAATATATAAAATAACAGTAATAAATAATATTAATAATAAAAGAATATTTACTAATTAATTTTTATATTTAAGAAAAATACAACGAAAGTTTATAAATAGCATAAAATAATATAATTACAATAATACTAAAACTATTAGCCTATTTATTAAAATTAAAAGAAAAATACATTTTTAACATATTCAAGGGAAGGTGCCTTGGTGTATGTTATTTGCAGATGATGTGGTTCTGATCGACGAGACTCGGGGTGGAGTTAATGATAAGTTGCAAATTTGGAGACAGACGCTTCAATCTAAAGGTTTTTGGTTAAGTAGAACCAAAACAGAGTACTTGGAGTGTACGTTCAGTGATATGTCGCAAGAAGACGGAGTTGTTGTGAAGATGGACTCTCAGGCCATCCAGAAGAGGAAAAGTTTCAAGTATCTGGGGTCTATAATTCAAGGTAATGGTGAGATTGACGAGGATGTCACGCATCGTATTGGGGCAGGGTAGTTGAAGTAGAGGCTCACTTCGGGAGTCCTTTGTGATAAGAAAGTGCCCCTAAAGCTTAAAGGTAAGTTCTATAAAGTGGTAGTCCAGATGACTATGTTGTATAGAGCGGAGTGTTAGCCAGTTAAGAACTTCCACATCCAAAAGGTGAAGGTGGCAGAGATGCGAATGTTGCAATGGATGTGTGGACATACCAGAAAAGATAAGGTGAGGAATGAGATTATTCGGGAGAAGGTGGGAGTTGCCTCGGTGGAGGATAAGTTGCGAGAAGTAAGGCTACGTTGGTTCGGGCATGTGATGAGGAGGGGCCCTGATGCTCCAGTGCGGAGGTGTGAGACTCTGGCTAGGGATGGTTTTAGGCGGGCTAGAGGTAGACCCAAAAAATATTGGAGGGAGGTGATTAGGCATGATATGGAGCAATTACAACTTACAGAGGACATGACCCTTGATAGGAAGATGTGGAGGACACGGATTAGGGTAAAGGGTTAGGGGGTGGGAGCGCGGAGGTAGTAATAGGGGAGTGCTTCTTTGGGTCTAGAGTTTCTGGTTTGTAGTGTTGTGGCGGTAGTTTGGGGGTAGTGGTGTTGGCTTTTTTGCATCCCGTACTAGTTTATTATACACTTATTTTTGTGTTTGTTATACTGTTAGTTTGTTTTGTGTACCATACTAGTTTATATGCACTTACTTTTTATATTTGTTATACTGTTATTGGTCCTAAGCCGGGGGTCTATCAAAAACAGCCTCTCTACTTCTCTTGAGGTAGTGGTATGGTCTATGTACACTTTACCTTCCCTAAACCCCACTAGGTGGGAATACACTGTGTATGTTGTTGTTGTTGTTGTTTAAAAACAAAAATAACAATAAAAATAAACATATTCCAAAATGTGGTTTTATTTATTTATTTATTTATTTTCAAATAAAACCTATAAAAATAAAAATAAAAGTTAAAATAAACATTAGACAAAAAATAAAATTTTGGTACTAAAAAAATAGATAAAAGCATGGAAGAGTAAAAAATTATGAGTTTACACCTACTAGATGAACGTTTTAATGAATCATAATGTTAAAGGATTGCCTTATGTCTTGTCTTAGATACGTCAAAAATAGGAGACCAATTAAATATAGGAAGTAAAACATTTCTTTTTAAGTGATTTGTCTACCTGATGAAGAAATTTACTACCTCAAATAAAGAGAACTAAAAGAATTAACAAAAGTTAACATGCTATATATTGCAGTAATTTAACATGAGATAGTTAGTGTTATATTTTAATTAAGTTGATTAAAATAATTTTAGCATGTTCTTAGTAAATAATTATTTTTTCATAAATTATATGAGTGCAAATCTTTGTAATGATATGTATCTTGTGAAGTTTTGGAATTATGAAAGAATCGCTTATTGTGTTTGATAGATAAACTCCTATTCAAAATTTATGATATTTTTTATTATCTTATAATGGTCAAATGTCCCTCCAACCTTTACCCCAAATTCCAACTACACACTTAAATTTTGTGGGGGTTCTATGACCCCTCTGAACTATTTTAAAGTGGAATTATTACCCCCCGAAACCTGACAACTAGTCATTTTGGATAAGGTGTTATCACACGCCATGACACATCATGCCATGTCAATGCCATGTAATATTGCTTTTTTTAACATTAAAAGGTGATTGTTTTTATTTATTATGCTTTCTCTTTATTTTTTCTTTCCTTTTCCATTTCATTCTCTTTTCTTTTGCCAAATTCTCCTTAATCTTTCCAGCCTTGCCTTTCATAACTCATTCTCGAATCGTCTTGATCTCTTTAACTTCTCTCAACAATGAACACAAAAGTGAAGAGGACGACAAAGAAATAGATCTAAGTTCCATTTCAAATTTTAAATAAATTTGAAGAAGCTATCTAGAATGAAGGTGCGGGGATAAACAAATGTTAATTATGATTTAATAATGTTGTCATCAAAAAATTTGATTGATGTTTACACTTTGTTATGATTTTTTCTCCATTAATGACTGTAAAGTTCAATTCTCTTGAATTTCTATATTGAGCTACCCCAATTTTTCAACTTGATGGTTGGTGGATTTGTTTTCACATGTCGGAAAAGTCATTTTCAATTAATTTTAGCGGCGCTATGGTAAAAAAATCATCAACTTCGACGATTTGAAGATATCCCTTTATGAAGCTCCTATTTTTTAGTGTTGATGTGGTTGTGGCAAAATTGTTTGTGGAGTTCTTCTTTTCTATCTTAAACATATATATTTATCTGTGTATGAAATATTTTAACAGAGGTTACTGGACTATTTTTCTCTTTAATCACTGTGTTCTTTTGCATCTCATTTGCCAGAGTGTAGAGATGTAAAAGCTGATAATGCTTGAGTTGGATCTCATTCAACAGAATAATAATCTTAGTGTTCCGAGGAATGAAATTTTTAGGGAGGTGATTGTTAGTTTGGATGAAATGGTAGTTGGTGTAGTTTGGATTGAATGTCATTGTTGAAAGAAAGAAAATGAATAAAGTAAAATAATAATTAAAATTATATATATTAATGTAAAGAAAATATTAAAAAAAATTAATATATATTTTCATTCTCACTCTCTTAAAAGAGAGTGAAACACACTCTCTTGCCATGTCAGCTTTTGGGGGTTAATAATTTCACTTCTAAATAGTCCAGGGGGGTCATAGGACCCCCGCAAAGTATACGTGTGTAGTTGAGATTTGGGGTAAAGGTTGGGGGCATTTAGCCATTTTCTCTACTATAATATAATAATAGTTACTTTAAAATAAATAAACCTTAAATAGAAGAGTATACATTTGTGGACTTTTCAACAAATAAATGTAGTTCATCATGATTAAAATAGCGATAATGTTATAAAATACTAACCAAATAAAAAATGTCAATTCTTTTTTAGAATTGATTAAAAAGAAAATTATATTATGTGAATTGAGACATGGGATGTATTAAAATAGACATTAATAATGCATTTAATTTTTTGTGCTACATATAAAATAGACTTATAGTTGAGGTGTGTGCGATCTATGTGAAAGATTACATCATTAGTGACATTGAAAAAATTCTAAATGACCTTTGTATCTCTTTTTTTTCATTTAAAATAGAGTTCTACTGTTGTCAACATAAGAAATTATATGAAAATATTAAAAAAAATTATGAAAAAAAGGTTATACCCTTGGTTATATTTATATGTTTAATCTTAAATATAAATTAACTATCAATAATTTTGGACAAAAAAAATAATAATGAATGTTATACTCAAAAGTAACTTGTTTATTCCGTGGATTTAGATAAGAGGAGAGAAAGCTCGTCTGGACACCACAATTGAAAAAAGATTAAATGAGACAAACTTCAAATGTAAATTCTCTTTAAATTTAATATTATTCTTTCCATTTGATTCAAGTATTTAAATTTATATTTAATAAAAAAATTCACATAAATTCTCATATATCATAATAAAGTTTGAACAAAATTCACTACTTAAATTACTTTTTGAGGTTACAAATTATATTTTAAAATTATTTTAGATATTGTGAAAAATTTTAACTTGAAATTATTTTTGAATGATGTGAATTGTGTATATATGAATGCCTTGTAGATGTTTGTTACTCTCTCAATTTAAAAAATAAAAACATGATTTTTGTTTTAATTTGTCTAAAAATAGAATTTTCTTTCTTTTGGCAATACTTTAATTTCAACTTTCACGTGTTATATTTAGAACTACGAGATAAAGGACATTTTGATACATTTGATATAAATTTAATTTATGACCACAAAATATAAAAGTTTTCTTTATTTTATTATATTCCGTATCAAGTAAAAGTAGATCATTTTTTTTTAAATAAAGGAAGTAATTGAAAGTCAAGAAGGGGGGTGAATTGAAAATTTTCTTTGAGTCGATTGATAAGCCTTCACAATCGACTTACCTGCAGATCAATATACTTACAGAACAGATTAGATTAAACGAATAAGTAATGGAAATAAAGACACAAAGATTTACTCTGGTTCGGAACACCAATGTGATGCCTACTTCAAGTCCCCTTGGGTTTCAATGTTTTCTTAAATATTTTCAAAAAGAGTTGGAGTACAAGTGCAGTGAACAAGTTCTAAAGCTTATTTTGATTTTCAGATCTTGTGACATAGCCTTAATCGGTATGACTAAGTTGACTCGATCTTACTCTTGTGTAACTATTGTAAATTAAGAAGTACAAAGCTTTATAATGACTAAGATTGAAACACACTAAGAATTTCCTTTGAAGTTGTGTGAGTGCTTCGACCTTTAGTCTTTTCATCTATACCTTTCAATTGCTTTAGCTTATTTTCTTCATAAGGAAACCCAAGGAATTTCTTCTCAATCAAGGATTTGAATTAATTTCGTGATTGAGTGATTGCAGCATATGGTATGTCCATATCGGATATGTCCATACGTGGTGCAACCTTCTTTTCATGGCCACACATGTCCATGTAGAGAGTGTGATCTTCTTTCCTTTTTGCTTTGTTGCAAGAGACGTTAGAGTGATTAATTCGTTAGCATCTGCCTTATATTTGGGGATCATATAAGGTCCATAATTGATGCTATTTCCAAGTTCAGCCCTAGTTTTCTTATTTTCTTTGAGAGATATTCTTAAAGATCCCATGTTGATTCATTAGGAATCTATTTTGATGCAATTTTATCTTCAGTGTATATTGTGAGATATTTTTTTATTAGTGTATTGTTATTAAAACATACTATGAGAATATGAGGCTAACAATCTCCCCCTTTTTGATAATGACAAATAGTAAACATTAGTTGACTTCCCTATTCCTACAGTCAATTTGCTCCCTTTTTTTGCTGGCTCTTTTACCTTGGAGCATCAGTTGACTCCCATGCTTTTGTAGTGACTTGCTCCTCCTGACTCGAAAGCCTCTGATATTACAATTTTCTCCCCCTTTTGACATAGTCAAAAATAGCAACACAATAAACAAAAAACACAGACAGCTAGAGACAACAGACACAATAGCCATTAAATAGTCAAGGTAATTAACACAAAAAAAGTATGGTTGACAGTGTTTGAAAAAAATTATTTTACAACTCAAAAAAGGGACAGGACCCCCTTTTGAATAACAGTCATCATGTCAAATCTTGGCAAGAAAGTCAGTAAGAGTATTATGCATGTTGTGGCAGACACGCTCATAAGATTTCTCAGCATTTTCTTGAAAATGAGGAATAGGAATTCTGGACTGATATTGCAAGGTCGTTGTTTTAGGAGTTGGCTTCGAACTTGATGGATTCCACGCGAGTAAACAACTTATTAAACATCTTGATGCTTTTCTGCTTGAATCCATTAATAGTTAGTCGAACCTTACCTATATCAATGCTTGTGTCCTTCCCTAGCTGTAGCATCTTGGAAGTCGACTCCTGAAGTAGCATCAATTCTTTCTCAATTGTCTTTAGTCAATGCTTGAGCTCCTCCAATTTCTTCAACACAAGAATCATAGGGTTAGCGACTGATTTGCTTACCTTAGGGAGATCTAATTTTGTCTTTACAAAGTGTTTTTTCACCATTTATTGTCCACCAAGATGTATACCACGCTGGCCAAGGTCTTGGAATAATAAGTCACAGAGACTTCCACAATTGGGTATGCAGATAAGTCAATGGAGTAATATAAGAGGATTCTGGTAATCAGCAGTCCATAAGGAAGGCTTGCGGAGGCATGAGCATCTGCAGCACTTTCAAGCATATATCCTTGAAACCAAATGACCCAATTTATCTTGTACTTCTTCATCATGCAGTATAAAACAAACACATCACGACAGGTTACATTGCTAAGAGAGCCTTTTTGGGGAATCAGAGTGGTGGCGATGATAAGAGCCATGATATGGTACCTAAAGCAGAGAGATACAGGACCAAAGTTGGATGAAATTATGTATGGGTCGGACACAACCTTTTTTGCTTCTTTGAAGCTGACTTCAAAATCATCAGGCCATGATCCATTTATAAAATAAATTACACTGGAGATTTTATATCAAAAACTTTTTTAAATACGAAATCGTTGAGTATGATTCTTGTTCCAAGAAAAAGATTTTCTAGTTCACCACTGTCGGGAGAGAAATGGAGTTTTTCATAGAACATTCTAATGGGGTCCTTATACACTTGAAGTCCACAGAGACAAAAAAAACCAAAGAAGGTCTTGAAATTTAAAAAAGGAACTTACATTGCAATGTGCTTTATTTAATTGGTAGAGATTCAGTCTTCGACAAGGCACAACTAAGCAGTTTTTAAAAGCGGTAAACTTGTCTTTATGTGAACAAGTCTAAAAAATATTCATGTCCTCTGCTAGAAGAGGATCCAGAGCAGTTGAACAAGGTTTCTTGACTGATGAATTAAGGATTGGGGTAGACTGTTTTTAGTGACAATTGAGTACGGAGAATGTGAAGAGGATTCATCAAAAGAGCCGGAGATAAGTACGGGATCATGATTATCAGAGTGATAGTCAGGAAAGGTTTTGGTGAGATTAGCCATAGAATGAGTTTTGGTCATTTGAAAGAAAGAGAGAGTTTGGATAAGGGTTTTAAAAGGGCGGAGAAGGAGATGAAAAGGTGGATAGATGATACAGAGTGAAGTGAACCGACGGGAAGGTGAAAAGATGTGAAGTGAATATAGGCGACTTATTGAAGAGACGATAAAAGTGTGTTGGGAATATAAAAGGGTAAAGAGGTGGTAATTGAGGAGAGAAAAGAGAAAAGTGGCATGAAAAAGGTAAAAACAATGATGATGATGATTCAAAAAGGTTTGTCAAAATATAAAATTTGAGTCATTAAAAAATAATGTAGCTGCTAAAATGACATTTATTAAAAAAAAAACATTAATTCAGGCAATACCAAGCCTTTTTCGTAAGGAACAAAATCTTTATTCTAACAAGGGTTTAGTAAAAATGTCTGTCAGTTGATTTTCAAAATCAAAAAATGCTATGAAAAAATTACCATTTTCTACATGATCTTGAATAAAATGATGTTTAATGTCAATTTGTTTAGCTCTAGAATGATACACAATATATTTAGACAAACTAATAAAACTGGTATTGTCACACATCATGGGCACAAATTCAAACAAAAAATTAAAATAAAGTAATTGATGCATAATCCATAGAATTTGAGTATCACAACTTCCAACGGCTATGTATTCAACTTTAGTAGTTGATAGTGCAACTGAGGTTTGCTTATTTCTATGCCATGAAATCAGGGCATTGCCAAGAATTTGACATGTTCCATTAGTACTTTTTTATAGTCCAATATCTTGTGTTCTGATGAGATATCAAATAATTCTTTTGACGGCAGTTAGATGAGACTCTTTAGGAGCTGACTGAAACCTTGTACACTTACACATGCTGAACATAATATCTGGTCGACTGGCGGTCAGGTAGTGAAGTGATCCAATCATTCCTCTGTGTGTTTTTTCATCAACATCTTTTCCAAATGAGTTTGAATCAAGATTCATGAAGGGGCTCATTGGAGTTCTATATGCCTTTCCTTTTTTAATACCAAACTTTTTGATAAGTTCCTTCATATATTTGGCTTTACTAATCAAAGTACCTTTGGGAGTTTACTTGATTTGTAATCTAAGAAAAATATGAGCTCTCCCATGAGACTCAGTTCAAACTCTCCTTTCATCAAATTCGTAAAATTCTCAAACAAGGAAACATTTGGACTTCCAAAGATAATATCATCAACATAAATTTGCACAATGAGTAAATTAGAGTCAAGATTTTGGGTGAAAATAGTTGTATAAATTTTACCTCTTTGGAAATTATTGTTTAACAAGAAAGTAATCAACCTCTCATACCAAGCTTATGGAGCTTGTTTGAGACCATGGGAAGCTTTTGATAGTTTAAAAACATGGTTTGGATAAGATGGATTTTCAAAATCCAGAGGTTGTTTTACATAAACTTTTTCATAAATAAACCCATTTAAAAAGGCACTTTTGATATCCATTTGATATAATTTAAAACATTTGAAGGCGGCAAAAGCTAACAAAATTCAAATTAACTCTAACCTTGCTACAAGAGCAAAGGTTTTGTCATAATCAATAATTTCTTGTTGAGAGTAACCTTGAGCTACAATTCTGTCCGTATTTCTGATAACCTTACTGTCTTCATTTCATTATTCCTGTAGACCCATCTGGTTCCAACTTCTGGGCGGTTCTTCGGTCCTTCAACTAGATTTTAGACTTGATTTCATTCAAATTGATCTAATTTTCCCTTCATAGCCTCAACCTAAGACTCATCTTTATAGGTTTCATCAACTTTCTTAGGCTCGATTTGAGACACAAGAGCAATAGATACTTGCTTTCACAATGAGGCTCTTGTCTGCATCTTATCATCTGGGTTTTCGATGATAAATTTATTTGAAAAGATAGCATTGTGTCTCTATTCTCTTAGAACATTTTCTTTAGTTGTATCATTAGCGAAAGCCAACTCTGGAGAGGCTATAGTCGACTCATCATTTGGCAGCTCATGAGTTATGTTTTCTTCAGCTCCTGATTGTAGATCATTCACCTGATCTTCATCAATACTCAAACTCATAGAAGAGTAGTTATCTTCCTCAAATACAATATACATAGATTCTTCAACACATAAAGTCCTTTTATTATAGGCTCTGTAAGTACGACTGGTGGGAGAGTATCCAAGGAAAATACCTTTATCACTTAGTGGATTGAATTTCCCTAAATTATTCTTACCGTTGTTGTGGATGAAGCATTTACATCCAAAAGGATAAAAGTAATTGATGTTGGGCTTCTTCCCTTTCCATAGCTTATAAAGAGTTTTCTTTAGGAGTGGTCTGAGGAGACATCTATTGAGAATATGACATTTGTGCCTACTGCTTATGCCTAAAAATAATCTGGTAGATTATGTTCAAGGAGCATGGTTCTTGTAGTTTCCTACGGTGATCAATTTTTCTGTTCCACCACATTATTTTGTTGGAGAGATCGAGAAGATAAGAAATTCTGAGAGTATCCGTTTTGAACACAATATTCCTCAAAGGCCCTATTTTCAAATTCTCCTCTATGATCACTATGAACATAGGTAATAATATATCCTACTTCTCTTTTTACTTTTCTACAAAAGATCTCAAAGTTAGTCTAATACCCCGTAATATTCTAGATGAGTTTCCAGCTATTTGTCCAATGTTTAGAAGTCCCAAAGCCATTTAATTTACACTAAGTACAACTGACATGACAATTTTAAAACCTCAAGATTTCAAATATTTTATTTTTGGATTTCTCGAGTATGAAATGTTGATTTATGAGTTGAAATATGTTTAGGGATATTAAAAGGGTCATCCAGAAGAGTTTCATAATTTTTGTGAGAGGTTCGGGGCATTTTTCGACCACGAAGGCAGAATGCCTCCGCGATTTTGCTATGCCACGGAGACTGGCTCTCTGCGATACACAATGTGTCATGTAGGCTAGTCTCTGCAATATCCTCCGTGCCATGAAGGCTGTGTAATTATGCAATGTTTATTAAATGGGTGAGGGGAATTTTGGTCTTTCCCCTCTCCCTAAACATCCAATTGATGATTAAAACCTAAGAGGGGCATTATCTGCCCCATTCTTCATCAGTTAACGATACTCAATATCCTCTCATTCTCAAGAACACAAAATTATAAGCTTCTTCTAAGAATTCACACATTCAAGGTCTAAATTCAAAGTATTCTTCAAGAATTCAAGCAACTCAGGTACATGGGTATTCATCAATGGGACCCTTCCACCCATTGAATCCCAAACTTCCCAAATTTAATTCCTTTTAATTTAGGGTTCCATGAAAAGTATAAATTCCATGATTTCTCCAGGTAATTCTTGAATTCTACCATGAAATAGTATTTACTCATAATTTCAAGTATTCTTCCATACTTTAATCATGATAATCCCTTATTTTACAAGTATACAGCCTTTTCTCCCTCTTTATGAAATTTCAATGTCAAGTATGAATTTACTCAATTATATATTAATAATTTTGAATACAAACCATGATTGTATCCTTATGTGAATTATGTTTTTACATGCTTTATAAACTCAGTAACCCATGACATGTTCAGTTGACTCCATGTTAATTTTTAATTTATGAATTGTCCATCTCATGATTTACTCACCATCATTATAGTTAGTTGTGTCAACTTATGCTGGTAGGTTATGAACACCCGACACCTAGGAAAATCATGTTTATCTTTTTTATCAGGTTACGAGTCATTCAGAATAGGCTTGTATCATTAAATTTTAGAATAATATCATAATGAGCACTTATCAGTACCAAATAATGTTAAATGAATAATAATAGTAGTGTCAATCAGTTGGGAGTAACACTTAGCACCAAGTGAACGCGGGGATAGAGGCTCCCCCATCAGTTATTTTTGAGTCGTTAGAAGAAGTTCCTAAGTTCCAGACTTACGGTGTCACCATAGGTTGTGAGGGGTCCTACGTTAGTAGAGGTATGGAGTCCTCATCCTTTGGGAAATCATCCTTGTGGATCCACATCATTAGCCATGTGTTGTTACCCCTGGCAAGGTACCAATACTCTTCCAACTGGGGTTACAAAATGGACCTCAATTAGCTCAGATTAGGGCATGTTGGTTGTAGTTATCTCCTACAGTCTCAATTCTATATTCAGACTATATCATAATAGGTTTGTATGACCAAGTGTTTAGTTTATCAGTCATCCAGTTATTCAATTTTACAGATTATTGCAACACATGTTTTACTTGGTCTTGTATTCATTTCATATGTTCATGCATTTAAGATTAGTATTTATATGTTTCTTAGTTGTCCCTATATCACATACCTGTACATTCAAAGTACTGATCAAATACTCTCTTTTATGTTATGTTATCTTTTAATATAGGTTCGGATGCTCAGTTCCCTGATCGCCCTTAGTCATCTTAGTGCTACTCAACCACAGTTATGGTGAATCCTCATCCTTTGAGGACAAGTTAGTTGTAGTTATTTTTAGTACTTTCTTTATTTCAGTCAATTGGAATTAGTTAGGGTTTTGTCCCATTGACTCTACTTATTTTAGAGGCTTTTAGATGATCAGACTTGTTTTCAGCTTTATCATTAGTTCGGACATGTTGGGTATCATTTCAATAATATATTTTAACAGTATTTGTATCAATTTAGCTTTCGTATATGATGTTTTATTATTATTTTTTCAGTGCTCACAGCGGATATCAGATCATGGGTTAGCTTGGGGTCACTTGTGGCCCTAAGCACCGTGTTACGACTAGAGGGTGGTCTAGGGTTATGACAAACTTGGTATCAGATCCTAAGGTTTTAAAATGTCCTAGGGTTTCTGAAAGCCGCATTGAGTAGAGTCTTGTGCATGGGTGTGAAGTATGCCACACTTATGGATAGGAGGCTACAAGATGTTTCAGGAAAGTTTTCCTTCTTTCATTGTTCATGTCATGCAATGAAGCGTAAGCTCTATTAAACTTCTCTTTCTAACTCATTCTTTACCGTTTAAAGAAAATGCCTCCCAGAATGGCTAATGGAAGGAGGAATGGGGATCAGCCTGCACCACCACCTATCCCTAAAAACCCTTTGAACAAACATGTCACCCATGCAAAATTTAGGGTTGCTTTCACTGCCTTAGCCCAATCCATGGCTGTCTAAAATAATTAGCAGGTTGTTTCCCATTCAACCCGGTAGTAAATACGACTGTAGCTAGTATTTAAGACTTTACTCGAATGAATCCTCTATTATTTTCTGGATCCAAGTCTGAGTAGGATCCGTAAAATTTTCTGGATGGTGTGTAGAAAGTGACAGAAATTATGGGTGTCACTTGGAGTAAGAGTGTTGAATTAGCTACTTACCAGTTGCAAGGAATAGCTCATACTTAGTTTAAGCAGTGGAATGAGGACTGAGGTATTGGGGTAGTGACTATAGAGTGGAATGAGTTTGCTACATGTTTCTTAGATAGATTTTTCCCACTTGAGTTGAGGGAGGCTAAAGTTCATGAGTTCATTAATTTGACACTAGGTAGTATAAGTGTGAAAGAGTACTCACTCAAGTTTACCCAGTTAGCGAGGTATGCTCCGACTATGGTGGTCGATTCTAGATCCAGGATGAATAAGTTTGTGTCAGGGGTTTTTGAAGATGTTGTCAAAGAGTGTAGAGCAGTGATGCTGATAAAAGATATGGATCTCTCTAGGTTGATGGTCTATGCTCAGCAGATTGAGAAGGAGAAACGTAAGGATAAGGAAATTGAAAATAAAAAGGCCAAAATATGTAGTTTCAACTTTTCTCAGCAGAGGTCGAAAGGTGGTAATCATTCTCAGTTTTGCTATAAATCTTCAGCTCCAGCTCCATTTTCATCCAATGCTCCAGTGCCTAAGTTTAAATAGGACAATCGAGATAGAGAACCATGCTCCAAGTGATAGGGTAGTGTGAATAGTTACCATAGAAACCCAATTTACAAGAAGTGTGGTAAGAATTATCAGGGTAAATATAGAGCAGGTAGTGATACATACTTCAGATGTGGCAAGTCAAGCCACAAGATAAGGGATTTCCCATTAGGTATGTGGAAGGGTAGAAATAATCATTAGTAGAGCTAGACTAATCCTTCTGCAACACCAGCAGGTCACCCTACTCAGTAGGGCGTCATCTCCAGTGCCACCAGTGGGCAGCGTTAGAACTGACTTTATGCTCTCCAAACTCAACTGTATCAAGAAAGTTCTCCTGATATAGTTATGGGTATGTTACAAATTTTCCACCTTCATGTTTATGCATTGTTGAACGCTGGAACTTCGATTTCTTTTGTAACTCCTTATATATCAGTAGAATTCATCCTGAAATCTTAGCAGAATTCTTATCAGTATATACTCCACTCGGTAGTTCTATTACAACCAAATGGGTATACCAAAATTGCCCTATCATAGTGTCTCAGAAATTCACTTTTGTTGACCTTATAGATTTAGAGATGACTGATTTTGATGTCATTCTCGACATGGATTGGATCCACTCATACTATGCCTTACTTGACTTTAGAAATAGAATAATACAATTCCATTGCCCTAATGAGCCTGTTATTGAATAGAGGGGTGGCACTTCAAGCCTCTAGGTCGACTTGTCTCCTATCTTAAGGCAATCAAGATAATTTCCAAGGGATCTATTTACCATCTTGTTGGATTCAAGGAATCAAATTCTGAAACTCCGAGCCTCGAGTCAGTTCCATTTGTGAATGAGTTTCTAGAAGTTTTCCCTGAGATCTTCCCAGACTTTCTCCCAAGAGGGAAATTGATTTCGAAATAGATCTCTTATCAGATACACAGCCTATCTCAATTCTTTCTACAGAATGGCTTTAGTGAGCTTAAGGAATTGAAGGAATAGTTGAAACATCTCTTAGATAAGGGTTTAATCAGGCTAAGTTTTTCTCCATGGGATGATCCAACTCTCTTCGTACGCAATAAATATGGTTCCCCCAGAATGTGCATCGATTACTGATAGTTAAATAGAGTTATAATAAAAAATAAGTATCCCCTCCCCAAAATTGATGGCTTGTTCGACCAACTTCAGGGTGCAAGTTATTTCTCTAAGATAGACCTTAGATCCAACTATTATCAGCTTAGAGTCTGGGTATGTGACATCTCGAAGACAGCCTTCAGAACTCGTATGGTCACTTCAAATTTCTAGGTATGTCTTTTGGACTAACGAATGCTCCTGCGGCTTTTATTAACTTGATGAATAGGGTGTTTAAGTAGTACATGGACATGCTCATTATAGTCTTCATAGATGACATCCTCATCTATTCACGCAGTGAAGGTGATCATAATGATCATTTGATGATTGTATTGCAGATCCTTAAGGATCACCAGTTATTTGCTTAGTTCACCAAGTGCGAATTCTAGTTGAAATCAGTATCTTTTCTTGGTCGTATCATTTTCGGTGATGGAATTTGAGTTGATCCTCAAAAGATCAAAGCAGTGTGAAACTAGCCTAGACCTATCTATCCATCAGATATTAGGAGCTTCTTAGGTTTAGCTGGTTACTAAAAATGGTTTGTTGAAGGTTTTTCTTTTATTGTTTCTCCCATGTCCCTACTAACCCAGAAAAAATTCAAATTTCAGTGGTTAGATTCTTCCTAGAAGAGTTTGCAAGATTTGAAGACTCGACTCACTTCTGCCCCAGTATTAACTCTACCAGAGGGTTCAGATGGGTTTGTAGTTTATTTTGATGCTTCTAGAGTTGATATTGATTCTGTATTGCAGTAAGGTAAGGTCATAGACTATGCCTTAAGGGAGATTAAACTCCATGATAAGAATTACCTAACCCATGAACTTGAGTTGGCAGCACTTGTCTTTGCCTTAATGATTTTGAGGCATTACCTTTATGGGGTCCATGATAATGTGTTCACGGGTCATAAGAGTTTACAATATGTGTTCACTCAGAAGGGTCTAAATCTTCTTCAGAGAAGGTGGTTTGAATTGTTGAAAGACTATGATATGAGTGTGTTGTATCACCCAGGTAAGGCTAATGTAGTGGCCGATGCCCTTAGTAGATTGTCTATGGAAAATATTGTGTATATTGGAGGATACGAAAGAGTTAGTCCATGAGGATCATTAGCTTGCTAGATTAGGTGTTCAGTTGGTTGATTTGGTGGAAGGTATATGGGTTCATAATGATTTTGAATCTTTATTGGTTGCTGAAGTTAAAGAAAAGCAAGATAGGGATCCTATTTTGGTCAAGTTGAAGGAGACGGTCTGGGATAAGAAGATTGAGGTTTTCTCCTAAGGGGGAGATGGTGTATTTCATTATCAGGGAAGGTTATGTGTTCCGAGTGTGGATGGTTTGAGACAACAAATATTAGCAGAGGTGCATGGTGTATGATATTCTATTCATACCGGGCCACTAAGATGTACCGTGAATTACAGTAAATCAATTGGTGGAATGGTGTGAAGAAAGATATTGCGGAATTTCTGGCTATGTGCTGGAATTGTTAGCAGTTAAGGTTGAACATCAAAGGCCTAGTGGTACGCTTCAAGAGTTCAACATCCCCACTTGGAATTAGGAGGTGGTGAACATGGATTTTGTGACAGGGTTACCTCGTATGCATCGTCAGCATGATTTGATTTGGGTCATTGCAGATAGAATCACCAAGTCAGACCATTTCTTACCAGCTCATACTTTGTATTCAGCTGAGGATTATGCTAGACTCTATCTTATGGATTTGGTAAAGCTTCATGGGGTTTCGTTGACCATCATTTTTGATAGAGTTACCCAGTTTACCTCTCACTTTTGGAAGGCTTTTCAGAAGAGTCTTGGTACCCAAGTCCATCTCAGTACAACTTTTTATCCTCAGACAGACAGTCAGGCAGAGAGGGCCATTTAGACCCTGGAGGATATGTTGAGGGCTTGTATTACCGACTTCAAGGGTACTTGGGATGACCCCTTACCTTTGATTGAGTTTTTCTACAACAACAGCTATCACTCCAGTATTCAGATGACACATTTAAGACTCTCTATGGAAGGAGGTGTAGATAACCTATTGGTGGTTTAAAGTAGGTGAGGCTGCTTTGATAAAGCTATTTTAGTGTATGAGGTGATGGAGAAAGTTCAGTTAATCTGATAAAGGCTGAAGACAACCCAAAGTCGTCAAAAATCTTATGCTGATGTGAGGAGAAAGGATCTTGAGTTTGATGTCGGTGACTTGATTTATTTGAAAATTTCACCTATGAAAGGGGTGAAGAGATTCATAAGAATGGGAAGCTTAATCCCCGTTATGTTGGCCCATATAGGATTTTGAGCCATTTTGGGAAGGTAGTGTCACGACCCAAAATAGATCCAGGCCATGATGGGTATCTCGAGTTCCACGTGAAGTGAAGATCACTCCCTGCACCTAACCAAACCAAAAACAACATCCCCCAATGTCGGATGAATTCCGCACATATAACAAAATAGCACGCAAAAAGCTTAAAGAAAGTCAAAACATGTCTATAACCGACGACCGATGACCGACCAAACAACTGACCAACATCACCCAATATCTACGGTAATTCAAACAAAGCCTTCTAAATAAAGAACCAAAACCAGTCTTAGTCGGGACATGTCCCTGACTCTAACAGATGACAATGAGAATGAAAATGATAATGTTAATGATGATAAAAGTATCTATCAACTCAAATCTAAGAATGAAAGCAGGTGAAATGCCTAAGCCTTCCAGGGAATGGAAGCTCACCACTTCACCACAACACAACAAACCAAAGGACTGAGCTAACTGACCTAACCGTGCACATAAAAAGTAGAAGTAGCTCTGGTGCCTGCATTCCGTGGGGATGCAGCGTCCGGAAATGGCTAGTAGAGTGAACAGTAACATGTTAGTCAGGGATAAGGATAACATAATACCATGATCAATAGTTCAAAATCAGTCAAAACCAATGCACATAATCAATACATAAACATATAGATATATCACATGTCGAGTTAGGGAACAAGGCTTAAAATGCATTTATAAACTTTAGCCTGGTTGTGTAGCTCAACCATCATAATATGGAAGGCACCCACGGGTTATATGGTCCCAGCTCTCCCCAAGCTGGTAGGGCACCAGTGCATGCGGTCGCATGAACCAGATGATATACATATGCACTATAAGGAACTCGAACCTCCCTGCATATCAAGATGGCACGAGCACCAAATCATGTAATAAGATGTGGGGGACTCGAACCTCTCAATAAAATGATAGTAAAAAGGGGGACTCGAACCACCCAGTCATATAGACCCCTGCGTCAGTAACTGCAGTTTCCAGTGTGGGTTCCTTGACATCAGCACTTTTACAACTCAGCTACACAACCCTCATTAAAGTCCAATTAAAACATTCATCACACAATCCCATTCATTGAAGCACAATACACATTTAGGCATACATTATTGGTATCATCATACCAACTATACTTGCAAGATAACATAAACATGCTACACTAACTATCTTCACTTGGAGGAATTCACAACCTCCTTGGTACAATTCTACAAATTCTTACATTTCTCATAATTAAAAACCAATTTAACAATCTGGGGTTGGGGTCATAACCACTTCAAAAGTTACAAGTTTGGGAAAATCACAATTCCCTAGTTTATTCATCATACCCATGCACCCACAAGTTCAAAACCATAATTAAAGCATGATTAGTCACATGTAAAGCATGAGAAACATTGTTCAATCCATAAAAATTCAAAACCCTCAACCCTTGTTTCAAACCAATCATCAATATCTCATGAGCAATACTTTAAAACATGTGCTTTTAACAAATTAACAATGAGGGAAGAGTAGCATGCCTGAAATAACAAGTTTCATGGAAGGAATTCAACCCTTAAGCCCTTGGATGACCTACTTCTTGGAAACCTAAGTATGGCTGCTTGAGAGAATTTAAGAGAGCTTTTTGAAAGTGTTTTACTGAGTTAACAATGATAATGGGGTCCCCAATAGGGTTTAGGTCGTGGGTTATAATTGGGATAGAGGGGAAATATCCAAAGTGACCTTAATGAAAAGACTAAAAATTATTGCAAGTGACTATAGGTCACTATACAACTGGTATAGACACATTATGACTCATCACAAGGAGTCGTAGTCAAGACATAACCACCAGGACCACATACTGTTCTGGCTACGATTAGTTTCACCAACTCTTAACCACACTTAATGACTAGTAACCACTTCTCATACTCAAGACAACAACAATTTGGGATGACACACTGACCCTACGATTGGGACATAACGACTCGTCTAGAGTCTTTACAACTTGTGGACTCAAGTTCTAATAAAGACAGTGTCTTAGGCCAAATTATATAGATACCTAATGACTTGGTCCTTACGACCTATAAGAAGTCTTGATGACTAGTTGAGAGACACTCGTATTCAGAGCACAATACTAAGCCACTTATTTTGATTAACTTACGACTGAGTCCCTATGACCCGTCATGACGCCCTTACGACTCATTAGGGGAGTTGTAATCAGGACGGTGAGGATAAAATTTTAGAAATTTTCATGGACCAAAAACCAGGGGTGTTACATACTCCCCCTTAGGATCATTCCTCCTTGAATGACAGGACAAGACATTTATTAGCACGATTTGACTCCACATACTCCTACTCTTACCTTTAACAAAGATAGAAATCAAAGATACCAGGGAAATCACTATTTCCTTTAAAAAAAAGTCAGAAAACAAAAACGTTAAGCAATACACATAACTCAAATTGATTATCCAAAATGGGAAACAAGAATGGATACATGGACTTCATGTCCTCTTCGGCTTCTAAAGTATCTTCCCAACCTTCTAGTTTCTCCAAAAAACCTTTACCAATGCCACGTCCTTAGTCCACAACCCACGGACTTGCCGATCTAAAATCTCAATCAGGACTTCTTCGTAGGACAAGGAATCTGAAATACCTACCTCTTCTAAGGAAATAACCCTTGAAGGATCACCCACGCACTTCCTCAACATAAAAACATAAAACACCATATGAATAGAGCTCAAACTAGAAGGTAACTCCAATTCATAAGAGCCATTGCCAACCCTCTTTAAAACCAAGTATGGATTAACATAGTAGGGACTGAGCTTCCCCTTCTTACCAACCTGTATCACTCCCTTCATAGGGGACACCTTCCAAAGCACCCAATCACAAACACTGAACTCCAACTCCCTTCGACTTATATTTGTATAGAACTTTTGGCGACTTTGGGAAGCCTTAAGTTTATCCCGAATCACCTTCACCTTCTCCATAGCTTAGTGAACTAGATCCAAACCAAATAACTTATTTTTACCAACCTTAAACCACCCAATAGGAGATCTACACCTTCTACCATACAAAGCATCCAACGAAGCCATACCAATGCTAGAGTGATAACTGTAGTTGTAGGAAAATTCTATGACAGCCAAGTGGTCAACCCAATTACCGCCAAAATAAAAAACACAAGCCCAAAGGATATCTTCCAAAACCTGAATTATCCTTTCCGCTTGCCCATCCGTCTGCGGGTGGAAAGTGGTGCTAAGGATCACCTTAGTCCCCAAACCTCACTGTAATAATCTCTAAAAGTAAGAAGATAACTAGGTACCCCGATCAGATATGATGGAAACTAGAGTACCATGCAACTTCACGATCTCCTTAATGAATAACTTGACATAATCATTAGAAGAGAAATTAGTCATTACTGGAAAGAAGTGAGCAGACTTAGTCATCCTATCCATGATGATCCAAATCAAATCAATTGATTAGAAAGACTACAGAAGACCCATAAAAAATCCATATAAATTATCTCTCATTTCTGCACCGGCATTTCAATCTCTTAAGTTAATCCATCGGGCTTTAATTGCTCTACCTTCACTTGCTGACACACCATGCACTTAGCCACAAAATTAGCCACATCCAGCTTTATATTATTCCACCAATAATCTCCTTAAGATCATGATACATTTTTTTTTAACCAGGATGATTAGTATAACGCGACTCATAAGCTTTGGTCAAAATTCTTCCTTGCAACCCATCAACGTCGGGAACACATAATCTACCTTGGTACCTGAAGATACCAACCACCAATCTTAAAAACCATCAATTTCTACATACCTACATCATTCTTGATTTGCTTCAGAATAGGATCCAACGCTTGCTTTTATTTTACCTTGGCACCAAGAGATGACCTTACCACCTCTTGAACAATTACACCACCATTCTCAGACTCTAAGAGAAAAACTCCGAGTTTAGCCAAATGGTGAATATCTTTCACCAAATCCAGTTTCTTCTCATCCACATGAGACAAACTTCCTATGGACAACCTGCTAAGAGAATTAACAACCACGTTAACTTTACACGAATGATAGTAAAGACACGTGTCCTAGTCCTTGAGTAACTCAAGCCATCTTCTTTGCCTGAGATTCAATTCTTTCTAGATGAACACGTATTGCAGGCTCTTATGAGCAGAATAGTTATCAACATGGACCCCATACAAATATTGCCAGCAAATCTTTAATACAAATACCACAACTAACAATTCCAAATCAAGAGTCGAATAATTCTTCTTATGAACTTTCAACTGTCTAGAAGCATAAGCAACTATCTTCCCATATTATCTCAACACACAATCCAGTCCTACCCGAGATGCATCACAATAGACTACAAAACCATCAGGACCCTTAGGCAGAGTCAAAACTAGAGCCGAAGTCAACTTATCCTTCAATTTCTCAAAACTACCATCGCATGCCTCAGACAAAAACAATTTCACCTTCTTTTGAGTCAACTTAGTCAATGGGGAAACAATAGAAGAGAAATTTTCCACAAACCTTCTATAGTAGCCGGTAAAACCCAAGAAGTTCCGTATGTCAAATGGAGTCGTGGGTCTAGGCCACTTCTTAACCACCTCAACCTTCTGTAGATCCACCATGATCTCTTTACTAATAATAACATGACCCAAATAAGTCACAATATTCAACCAGAACTCACACTTAGAGAACTTTGTATATAAATGTTAATCCTTTAGGGTCTGCAACACAAGGTAGAGGTGATCAACATAATCTATCTCGCTCTTAGAATATACCAAAATATCATCAATAAAGATAATCATGAACAAATCTAAGAACTGAGAAAACTCGATTCATAAGGTCCAAAAATATTATCAGGGCATTGGTCAATCCAAAGAACATCACCAAAAACTCATAATGACCATACCAAGTTTGAAAAGTAATCTTAGGGATATCCAACTCCCTAATCTTCAACTGATGGTAACCCCACCAAGATCAATCTTAGAAAAGAACTTAGCTCCCTGAAGCTGATCAAATAGATCATCAATCCTCAGAAGTGGGCACTTATTCTTTAGGGTCATCTTATTCAATTAGAGGTCATCAACAGACATTCAAAGGGAACCATCCTTGTTAAGCACGAAAAGAACAAGAGTACCCCATAGAGACACACTAGGGCGGATAAAACCATTGTTCAGAAGATCTTATAACTGCTCTTTGAGTTCCTTTAACTCAGTCAGAGCTATCCTATAAGGAGGGATAGAAATAGGATGAGTGTCCAAAAGAAAATCAATTGCAAAATCAATTTCCCTATTGGGAGGTACACTAGGAAAATCATCAGGGAGCACCTCGGGAAATTCACAAACTATAGGGACAGTCTGCAAAGAAGGACTTCGAATATAGAATTCTTAACATGCACTAAGTGATAGAGACACTCTTTAAAAACTAATTTTTGGGCTCTAAGATACAAAATAAACCTTCCCTTAAGTACTATAGAACTACCTTCCCACTTAATTACTATATTTTTTACAATATGGAAACTGATCCTCTGAGTCTGATAATCAAGAGACGTACAACACGAATGTAACCAATCTATCTCCAAAATTGCATCAAAGTCTAATATGTACAACTCTATTAGATCCACCAAGGTCTCCCTACCATGGACTGACATCACACAACCCTTATAGAACCTTCTAGCCATAATGGAGTCACCTATTAAGGTGGACACAGAGAAGGGATCTGAAATACACTCAGGATCAAAACCAAAATAAATAGCCATATAAGAGGTCACTAAGAGAGAGTAGACCCAGGATCAAGTAGATAATATACATCACGGGAAAAGAGTTTGAGCATACTAGTAACAATATCAAGGGACGCCTTAAAATCCTAGCTAGTGGAAAGAGCATACAGATGGTTTTGTCCAGTGCCGAAGCCAGAAGTAAAAGTAGCACCCTTTGGTGAAGGAGTGGACGAAGTATCTACATGGATCTTATTTTCCCCAGAAACAACCTTAGAAGGATAATCCCTCTGCATATGAACAATCTAACCATATTTAATGTACTTGTCCCTCTCTTATTCATAAACATCACAGTGCACTTGACCATAAAATCTACAAGGAGGATATGATGGAGCTGACTGAGCCCCACTAGCCAGAGGCTAGGATTCTAGTGCTCTAAACCCTCTATCATACTGAGAACGATGATCACCCACCAACTTTGGATAAGGAGCACTGGCCATAGAGTAGGAGCCAGAATTGCCATACTTTTTCTTAGACTATTTTTTATCGTCTCTTCCACTTTGCTGCTGAACTCCACCCTTATCCAAATAGCAAAACTTTTTTGTCTGCCTTTCACTCATCTCCGCTTGCTTTTTCTTCTTCTCTTCTACCTCTTGCATATATACCACATGTCTAGAGATGTACATATTCTTGTTCAACAAGGTAGCCTTTCTCTTTAAGATCAACTTACAAGATAACCCAGAGGCAAACTTCCTCATTCTAGCCCTCATGCTAGACATTAACTCAGGAACATAACGTGACAACTAATGAAACTTTAAGGCTTACTCCTTGACAGGTATCCTACCTTGCTTCAGATTCATAAATTCCTCGATATGTGTCTCTCTCAACTCCTAAGGAAAGAAGTTATAAAGGAAAGCACTAGAGAAATCATCCCACAAAGTGGACTCAACATCATCATACCTAAACTGGTCCCACTCCTCCTACCATTGCAATGCTACATCCTTCAACTGATAAGCAATGAACTCTACACCCTCTACATCAGTAGCATACATCACATAGAATATTTTTTCCATCTCATCAATAAAGTTATAAGGATCTTTCTAGACTTTAGAACCAGTGAAAACATGAGGAATTAACCTCATAAATGGATAATCCTAGTGACCTCAGATGATGGAACAACAAAACAACACACTCAGTCTGGAAGGCCACCAACTAGGTAAGAAAATGAATTAACTGGCAAAACACAACATTAAACACACCAGCCTCAGGTGCTTAAAGTGGGATAGCGAGAATCAGTGGAGCTCCCTCAAGGTAATCAAAAGCGATGACCCTAGACCAGGTCTGAACTCCTAGAGTAGGATGAGCTCTATCCACATTATCCTCAGAAAGGACAGAAGAGTTTTCACAAATATCAGATCTTCTAGGAGGCATGATCTGAAAAATAAATAGATAAAAATTAGAGGAAATTCAAGATCTTAGACTCTATAGCTTAAAATAGAATAACAAAAAAGGGAAATATTTCTAAATGTCTCGTAGCCTCTTCCTTATAAGTATGTGTACTACACATACATAAATGAGACTCTACTTGACACGGCTTTGTTGGACATCCAATGACACTAAACGTAGGCTCTGATACCATCTCTTTCATAACCTGAACTAGGGATTGACCTTGACGGGTATCTCAAGTCTCATGTGGACAAGAGATTACCCCTACACCTAACCAAACAAAACACAACATCCCTCAATGTCGAATAAATTCTGAACATATAACAAGATAACACGCAACAAGCTTAAAGAAAGTCAAAACATATCTGTAATCGATGACTGATGACCAGCCAATCAACCAACCAATATCACCCAATATCCACATTACTCCAAATAAAGCCTTTTTAAATGAAGAACCAAAACCAGTCTTGGACGGGATATGTCCCCAACTCTAACAAATAACAATGAGAATGAAAATAATAATGTTAATAATAATGAAAATATCTATCAACTCAAATATAAGAATGAAATCTGGTAAAATGCCTAAGCTTTTTGGGGAATAAAAGCTCACCACTTTATCACAACACAACGAACCAAACCGACTGACCTAACTCTGCACAGAAAAAGTAAAAATAGCTCTGGTGCCTTCTTAACATGGGGATACAACATTCAAAGATGGTTAGCAGGGTGAACATTAGCATATAACTCATGGAATAAGATAACATAACGTCATGATCAAAAATTCAAAATCAGTCAAAACCAATACACAAAATCAATACATATATATATAGATATATCATTTGTCGAGATAGGGAACAAGGATTAACATGCATTTTAAAACTTTAGTGTGGGTTATAAGCTCAATCGTTATAACATACAAAGGCACTCACGGTCTATATGGGCCCATCCCTCCCCTAGCTGGCAGGGCCTCACTACTTGTAGACGCACAAACTAGAGGCTATACATATGCACTATAGAGGATTCAAACCTCCCAACATATCAAGGTGACATAAGAATCAAATTATGTTATAAGATATGGCAGACTCAAACCTCCCAATCAAATAATAGTAATAAGGGGGACTCAAACCACCCAATCATATGACCACCAAATCGGCAACTGTGGTTTTTGGTGTAGGTCCCTTGGGAGCACCACTTTTGTGACTCAGATACACAGTACTTATTAAAGCCTTATTAAAATATTTATCATATAATTCCATTCATTGAACCACAATACACATTTAGACATTCTTGGCATCGTCATACCAACTACTTGCAAGGTAACATTAATATGCTATATCAATTATCTTCACATGGTGAATTCACAACCTTTTTGGTTCAATTTTATAAATTTCCACATTTCTCATAATTAAAAACCAATTTCACAATATAAGATTGAGGTCATAACTACTTCAAAAGTCACAAGTTGGGAAAATCACAATTCCCTAGTTTATTCACCATACTCATGCACCCACAAGTTCAAACCAATAATTAAAGCATGGTTAATCATATGTAAACCGTGAAAAAATTTGTTCAATCCATAAATATTTAAAACCCACAACCATTGTTTCAAATCAATTATCAATATCTCATGAAAAGTACTTTAAAACATATTCTTTTAACAAACTAATAATGATGGAAGAGTAACATGCCTGAAATAACAAGTTTTACAAAAGGAATTCAACCCTTAAGCTCTTAGATTACCTACTTCTTGGAAACCCTAAGTATGGCTGCTCGAGAGAATTTAAGAGAGCTTTTTGAAAGTATTTTAGTGAGTTAACAATGCTAATGGGGTCCCTAAAAGGGTTTTAGACCGTGGGTGTTGGGTTATTGGGTCTTTTTTCCTTCCTATGTGGATAAATAAAGCCCAATTTGGAACAATCCACTTTTGCCCAGAGGCCCATTACTATGAGGCATATATATATTGATATTTTTGGGTCTTATTCACCATCACAAAAAGAGAGTTTTCAATAGCCAAAGAGAGACAAACAAAGTTGATTTTTGTATCTAAATTCCAGCCACAGCTATCAACTTCAAATTATGATTTTCGCTTTGTTTCTTGTCCGATTGAGATGATTTTTGGACTGCTTGTTCCTCTCATCTCAATATTTTATTAGGAACTGACGAAGATTGATTTGGTGACTTGTATATCTTGTTCTTTATTCTCGAACAGTAGCTGTATTTTTTATGCTTTTACTTCTTTATTTCTCTAGTGTTTGGTGTAGTGGTTTATGTATTATTTCTTGTTGTTTGGCACTTGTTTTGTGTCCATTTTGGAGAACAATATTGTAACTATTTGTTTATTATAATGGAGGTTTGGTCCCGTGGTTTTTACTCTTCACACCGAAGGGTTTTTCACATATATTTAGTGTCTTGTGTGATTTTCTTTATTTTTGTCCTATCGTATTAGTGTGGTAATTCTTTTGCTGTCATATTACCTTGTTTTTCTTGATTTGGTTGTCTTCCCTTATTTTAAATTAGAAAGGAAAATTTAGACTTGGGTATTCTTCCGCTACTACCCTATCGGGCTCTTTCATAGTGCCCCTATCTTTTCCAACAAAGTGGTATCAGAGTGTTGGTTGTTATTGATTGTTGATTTGAATGATAAAGAAAAATATGATCAAGATGGTGTGTTTGAATGGTAGTAACTATCATACTTGGAAAAGCAAGATGAAAGATCTTCTATTTGTCAAGAAAATGTATCTACCTTTATTTGCGTCTACTAAACCTCAATCCATGATAGATAAGGATTGGGAATTTAAGTATTTACAGGTTTGTGGTTACATCAGACAATAGGTGAAAGATAATGTTAGAAATCATATTGTGAATGAGACACATGTCAAAAGTTTATAGGACAATCTCGAGACACTTTATGCTGCGAAGACTGGCAATAATAAGTTATTCCTACTTAAGTAATTTATGAATATCAGGTATAAAAAGGGCAGTCCTATTTCTGATCATATAAATAATTTTCAGGGTGTCCTTGACCAACTGTTCCGAAAGGGTGTAAAGTTTGATAAAGAAATTTAGGAACTTTGGCTTCTTAATACTCTGCCAGACTCTTGGGAGATCCTTTGAGTTTCTTTGACTAATTCTGCTCCCGGTGGTGTTGTAACTATGGAATAAGTTAAGAGTGGTGTCTTGAATAAAGATATGAGAAGAAGATATCAGGCCTTATCTTCTTCATCTTCACACTTTGATGTTTTGGTTACTGAAGAGAGGGGGAGAAACAAGTCCAGAGGTCCAAATGATAGAGATAAAACTAGAAACAAGTCGAGGTTCAAATTGAAGAATGTTACATATGACTATTGTAATAAAAAAGGGCATATCATGAAATATTATTACAATCATAAGAGAGATATAAGATGGAAAAAGAATGAAGGCGATAATAAAAATCATGTTACAATTATTGCTAATAATGATCTTCTTGTTGCTTGTGGAGAGAATGTCATCAATCTTGTTCGTGATGAGTCTAGCTGATTTATGGATTCTGGTGCTACTTCTCATGTTACGCTGATAACGCTCAATCTACAGCTCTCGTGGGAGTGTAAAGCGGTCGTTAGCAAATATAGAACCCAACCTGGGTTGGGTATCGATCCCACAGAGAATAGCTTGGCCAACAAGCAAGAGAAATTACTAGACTTTTAGTGCAAGTCTCGTAGGAAAGGGGGGATTGTAGTATGTAACCAAAACAAGAATGTAAGAACTGAAAATAGCAAAATAAAGAGAGATTGTCACGTGTGTTGTAAACAATGAGAATTGAGGCGTTGGGGTTATGTCCACCTTCTGAGGTATACGTCTCTATTGGCTATGAGTGTGTAGAGTCTTGACATGTAATTGCTTATAGAGAATTGTAGTCGATGGTAAATCCAAGCGTCTCTCGACCTAAACAAGGACTATTTCACTTTAACTCTCTCGAGCTTAAAGCGTGACTAACGGTACGAATTCTCCAAGAAGTTAGTCCAGGTACGGCACTAGCTTTTTAATAGGAAAGGGTGTCCTACTACCTTGACATTATCTCTTTTCCAGACAAATAACTTTTCTCTCGAACAAGTCAGATGTTAGACTGGCGTTGGTCTATGCGTCTTCTTTTCTAGACAAATAACCTTTCTCTCGAACAGGTTAGATGTTAGAATGGCGTGTTCTTGTGTTTGAACCGCAAAGAATGTAGATTTAAGATGAAGAGAATAATGATATAAGCAATATACTTGTCTTGAACTCACAAACTCATAGCTATAGATAGTAACTCATTCGGCTTCCATAACCCCAACTAAGAGATTTAGTTACCCATGAATGCGAAGGATATCACGTTTTGCATGGTGGATGGCGTGAATAGTAGGTGTTTGGCGTGTGGTTTTAGTGATTCCGTAGCAAGTAACGATTCTCTTGTTGTGGAATTTAAGAGTAGAAGAATGAAGAATTGAGAATGGGTTGTAGGAAGATGTCTTAATTGTAAGGAGATGAATGAATTGTCAGAATGTCTCCCCTCCTCTTCAAAATCTCTAACATGATAGGGTATTTATAATACTCCTATCCTACTCCTACTAAACTAATAAAATAAATAACCAAATCCTAATATACTAATGAAATCCTTGACCCAATTGTACTAGGGTAAGGTTACAAAATTATAATCCAAATAGAATGATGAAACACATAACCTAATTGCACTAGGTTAATGTATTATGGCAAAAATCCAGCTTTGTGTCTGTAAGTCCCAAAGTCTTCAGAAATGCTGTTTTAGCCCGGGACAGATTTTCCATGCAGCAGATTTAGTCCTTTATGCGTCCAGCTCCTTTCCATCTCGTTTGTGAGCTTTCTTTTGCGTCAAGTAAGCCATAAATTGCTGTATTTTGCATCATTTATACCTGAAACTTTCCTAATCACATTTGTTAGCTCATTTACAGGAAAAAGGACTAAAAGTGTACGAAATAGATAATTAGTTCTCGAAACTAGGCTAAAATATGGGCAAAATATATTGATATAGGCGCGTAATTTCGCCTATCATCATACGCCAAAGAAGAAATTATTTTCTTCTTATACTCCAGGTAATTTTGGAATGTTGACAATGGGCAATAATGATGAAGTTAAAGTACTTGGCATTGGCACTGTTTGTTTGAAAAGTAACAATGGTTCCAAACTAGTTCTCAATAATGTCAAGCATGTTCCAGATGTTCGCTTGAATTTAATTTCTATAGGAAACCTTGATGATGAGGGTTATGTTAACACCCTTGGTGCTATCCAGTGAAAGCTTACTAGAGGTTCAATGATTGTGGCTCGAGGTGATAAGTTGTCTAACTTGTACGTATTTCAGGGCTCTACTTCTAAAGGCTTGATAAACTTGGTGGATAATGATACTTCATCAGAGTTATGGCATAGAACGTTGAGTCATATAAGTGAGAAGAGGATTGATAGTTTGGCTAAGAAAAATTTGCTTTCTGGAGTGAAACAAGGAAAGTTGAAGAAGTGTATTTATTGCTTAGCCGGTAAACAGAAAAGAGTTTCTTTTCAGAGTCATCCGCCTTCAAGAAAGCTTGATTTGCTGGAGTTGGTGCATTCTAATTTGTGTGGTCCTTTTAAAGTAAGGTCTCATGGTGGTGCACTTTACTTTGTGACTTTTATTAATGATCATTCTTGCAAACTCTGGGTATTTCCTTTAAAGTCCAAGGATCAAGTACTTGAGGTGTTCAAAGATTTTTAGGCCTTGGTTGAGAGACAAACAGGAAAGAAATTGAAATACATTCGTTCAGATAATGGTGGTAAGTATATTAGTCCTTTTGATAGATATTGTAGAGAGCAGGGTATTCGGCATCAGAAAACTTCTTCAAAAACTCCTCAGTTGAATGGTTTAGTAGAGAGGATGAACAGAACTCTAGTTGAGAGGGTTATATGTATGCTTTCAGATGCTAAGCTGCTAGATTTCTTTTGGGGAAAAGCACTTAATATTCCTACTTGTGTTATCAATTTATCTCCTACTGTTGCTTTGGATGGTGATGTCCCTGATAGAGTTTGATCTGGTAAGAATGTTCTTATGATTATCTTAGAGTCTTTGGGTGTAAAGCTTTTGTGTATGTTCCTAAGGATGAAAGGTCAAAGTTGGATGTTAAAACTAGGTAGTGTATCTTCATTGGTTATGGTCAAGATGAATTTGGCTATCGTTTCTATTATCCAGTTAAGAAGAAACTTGTTAGAAGTCGTGATATTGTGTTCTTTGAAGACCAAACAATTGAAGATTTTGACAAAGCTGAGAAGGTTGATTCTCAGAGTAGTGAGAGTCTAGTTGATGTTGATCCAGTTCCTTTGACTACTACTCCTAAAGAAAATCTTCATGATGATGAAAATTAAGTTGATAATGAAGATGATGATCATGTTCAGAATGACCAACATGATGTTGTTGATGCTTCAGTGCAAGTTGATATGGTTGATCAGTAACCACTTGTTGATGTTCGAGAAAGTTAACTCAGAAGATCTACTAGAGAGAGAATACTTTCATCTCGTTATTCTCCTAATGAGTATGTACTCTTGACTGACGGGGGAGAACCTGAGAGTCTTGATAAGGCCATGGAAAGTAATGAAAAAGAAAAGTGGTTTGATTCTATTAAAGATGAAATTAAATCTTTACATGATAATCATACCTTTTATTTGGTTAAGCTGCCTAAAGACAGAAAAGCTTTGAAAAACATGTGGGTTTTTCAAGTGAAGCATGAAGATGGTAACCCGATTCCACGGTACAAGGCTAGATTGGTTGTGAAGGGATTTAACCAAAAAAAGGGAGTTTATTTTGATGAGATATTCTCTCCAATTGTGAAGTTGTCATCCATTTATGTGGTTCTAGGCTTAGCTGCAAGTTTAGATTTAGAGGTTGAGCAAATGGATATTAAAACTGCTTTTCTCCATGGTGACTTAGATGAAGAAATTTATATGGAGCAACCCGAATGTTTTGAAGTCAAGGGAAAAGAGAATTATGTTTGCAAATTGAAGAAGTGCTTGTATGGTTTGAAACAAGATCCTAGGCAGTGGTACAGAAAGTTTGGTTCCTTTACGAATCAGCAGGGCTTCAAGAAGACTACTTCAGACCATTGTGTTTTTATGCAAAAATTTTCTGATGGTGACTTTATTATTGTGTTGCTTTATGTTGATGACATGCTTGTTGTTGGTCATAATGCTTGTAGGATTCAAAAGTTGAAGTAAGAGTTGAGTAAGTCTTTTGCTATGAAACACTTAGGACCAGCAAAGCAGATTCTTAGAATGCAAATTGTCCGTGACAGAAAGGCCAAAAAGTTGTGGTTATCACAAGAGAAGTACATTCAGAAAGTATTTCAAAGGTTTAACATGGAAAAGGCTAAGGTTGTCAGTATACCTTTATCTATGCACTTCAAGTTTAGCATGAAGCAGTGTCTTTCCAGTAATGGTGAGAAGGAAGATATGAAGAAATTTCCTATGCTTCAGCTATTGGTAGTTTGATGTATGCAATGGTTTGAACAAGACCGAATATTGCTCATGGTGTTAGTCGTTTTCTTTCTAATCTGGGAAGAGAACATTGGAATACTGTGAAGTGGATTATAAGATATCTTTGTGGCACTTCTAGTCTGAGTTTGTGTTTTGGTACAGGGAAGCCAATTCTTTGTGATTATATTAATTCAAATATGGCCGGTGATATTTATACTTGCAAGTCAAATTCTGGGTATTTGGTTACTTTTGTAGGGGGAGCTATGTCTTGGCAATCTAGGTTGCAAAAATGTGTTGCTCTACCTATTACAGAAGCTCAGCTTATTGTTGTCGTTGGAGCTTGTAAAGAATTGCTTTGAATGAAGAGATTGTTGAGGGAACTTGGTTATTCTCAAGAGAGGTATGTTCTTCATTATGACAGTCAAAGTGCCATACATCTTGGCAAGAATTCTACATTTCATGGTCGGTCTAAATACATTGATGTGAGATACCATTGAATTCGGGATGTGTTGGATTCTAAGTTGCTTGAACTTGAGAAAATTCATACGGATGATAGTGGTTCCGATATGATGACTAAAGCTTTGTCAAGAGGGAAGTTTGAAGATTGTTGCATGATTGCCGAGATGGCGGTCTCCTCCACATAGTTGGGAGGGGGAGAATTGTTGGATTATTGGGTCTTTTTCCCTTCCTATGTGGATAAATAAAGCCCAATTTGAACCAACCCTTCTTTTCCCATAGGCCCATTACTATGGGGCATATATATTGATCTTTTTAGGTCTTATTCACCATCACAAAAAGAGAGTTTTCAGCAGCCAAAGAGAGACAAACAAAGCGCACCTAAATTTCAGCCACAACTGTCAACTTCAAATTGCGATTCCCACTTCGTTTCTTGTCTGATTGAGTTAATTTTTGGACATCTTATTCATATCATCTCAATATTTGATTAGGAACTGACTGATCTTGATTTGGTGGCTTGTAGCTCCTGTTCTTCATTCCTGAACAGTAGCTGCATTTTTTATGCTTTCACTCCTTTATTTCTCTAGTGTTTGGTGCTATGGTTTATGTATTGTTTCTTATTGATTGGCTCTTGTTTTATGTAAATTTTGAAGAACAATATTGTAACTATTTGGTGATTATAGTGGAGGTTTGGTCCCGTGGTTTTTACTCTTCACACCGAAGATTTTTCCACGTAAATTTGGTGTCTTGTGTGATTGTTTTTATTCTTGCCCTATCGTATTTGTGTGGTAATTATTTTGCTGCCATATTAATTTGTTTTTCTTGGTTTACTTGTCTCCTCTTAGTTCAAATTGGAAAGGAAAGTTTAGACTTGGGTATTCTTCCACTGCTACCCTATCGGGCTCTTTCATAGTGCCCCTGTCTTTCCCAATAGTGGGTTACAATTGGGATAGAGGGGAAATATCTAAATTTCCCTTAAATAAAAGACTAAAACTTATTTCAAGTGACTGCGGGTCACTATATGACAAAAATAGACACATTACGACTCATCACAAGGAGTCGTAGTCAAGACAGAACCACCAGGACACCATACTGGTCTGGCTATGATTCATCCCACCAACTCGTAACCACACTTAATGACTCGTAACCACTTCTCATACTTAAGACAGCAACAATTTAGGATGACACACTGGACACCCTATGATTGGGACATAACGGCTCTCTATGAGTCTTTACGACTCGTGGCCTCAAGTTGTAATGAAGATAGTGTCTTGGGCCAAACTTTTAAGACACATTATGACTTGGTCCTTATAACCCATATGAAGTCTTGATGACTAATTAAGAGCCACTCGTACTCAGAACAGAATACTAATCCATTTGTTCTAATTAAGTTATGATCGAGTCCCTTGACCCGTCATGACTCCCTACGACCCATCAAGGAAGTCGTAGTCAGGACAGTGAGGATACAATTTTAGAAACTTTCAAGGACCAAAAACCCAGAGCGTTACAGATAGCTTATGATTTAGAGTTGCCTACAGATTTGGCATCAGTACATCTAGTGTTTCATGTTTTTTTCTAAGGAAATGCATTGGTGACCCAGCTTCTGTTGTTCCTTTAGAAAGTGTGGGCGTGAAAAATAGCCTTTCCTACGAAAAAGTTCCAGTTGAGATCCTTGATCATCAGATTCGTAGGTTAAGGAATAAAGAAGTTCCCATGGTTAAGGTTCTATGGAGAAATCAGTCCATCGAGAGAGCTACTTGGGAGACAGAAGCACATATGCAAGCCAAGTATCCCCACATTTCTCTACGATTTCTGATTTAGCTTAAGGTAATAGTTTCTTTTAAATTAATTCTCTCATTTTTATCTTAGCTCACCAATCATCCTCATGCCATAGCATACATTTATGAATTCAATTCAATCCATATGTCATGTTTCAAATTCAGTTACTTAATCACAACTTAATTAATAAGTATTCAGCATATGATCTCAGTCTTCTTTGTATCTCAGCTTAGACAATTTTATTAGGGATAAATGATCCTAAAGAGAGATATTGTAATACCCTGCAAGATTCTAGACAAGTTTCCAGCTATTCGTCAAATGTTTAAAAATCCCAAACCCATTTAATTTACACTAAGTAAAGGTGAAATGGACATTTTAAGACCCTAAGATTTTGAACCTTTTAATTTTGGCCTTTCCCATTCCGAAATATTTATTTATAAGTTGAAATATGTTTAGAGATGTTAAAAGGGTCATCCGAGAGAGTCGGTATTTTTGAAAGAGGTTCGGGGTAATTTTGGACCACAAAGGCAGAATACCTCCATGATTTTGCCATACTAGGGAGACTGGCTCTCCATGGTACACATTGTGTCCCAAACGCTAGTCTTCACGATAGCCTCCGTACTGCGGAGGTTGTGTAATCCTGTAATTTTCATTAAATGGGTGAGGGGTATTTTGGTCTTTTCCCCTCTCCCTAAACACCCAGTTGATGTTTTACAATCTAAGGGGGCATTTTTTGTCCCATTCTTCATCAGTTAATACTCAATCTCCTCCCATTCTCAAGAACACACAATTATAAGCTTCTCCTATGAATTCACACATTCAAGGTCTAAATTTTAAGTTTTCTTTAAGAATTCTAGAAACTCATGTATGTGGGATATTCATCAATGGGTCCCTTCCACCTATTGAGCCCTAAAGTCCCCAAATTTAATTTCTTTTAATTTAGGGTTCCATGATTTTTCCAAGTAATTCTTTAATTCTACCATGAAATAGTGTTTCCTCATAATTTCAAGTATTCTTCCATATTTTAATAATGATAATCCCTTATTTTACAAGTATAATCCCTTTCCTTTCTCTTTATGAAATTTCAATGTCAAGTATGAATTTACTCAATTATCTCTAAATAGTTTTGAATACAAACCATGACAATATGTTCCCTATGTGAAGTATGTTCTTACATGCTTTATAAACTCAGTCACAAATAACATGTTTAGTTGACACCATGTTAATTTTTAATTTATGAATTGTCCATCAAATGATTTACACCCCATCATTGTGTTAATTTTGTCAACTTATGCTGGCGGGTTATGAACACCCGATACCTAGGAAAATCATGTTTATCCTTTTTATTAAGTTACAAGTCATTCAGATTAGGCGTGTATCATTAAATATCATAATAACATCATAATAAGCACTTATTAGTACTAAATCATATTAAACAAATAACAACACCAGTGTCAATCAGATGGGAGTAACAGTTAGCACCAAGTGAACGCAGGGATGACGGAACCCCCGTTAGCTAGGCATAAGTCATTAGTAGCAGTCCCTAAGTTCCAGACCCTCGGCACCACTGTAGATTATGAAGGTTACCCATCAGTAGAGGCATTACACCCTTGTCCTTCGGGACATTGGCCTTATGGATACTTATCGTCAGCCATGTGTAGGTACCCCTGGCAAGGTACCAACACCCTTCCAACTAGGGTTATAGGTTGTACCCCGATTAGCTTAAATTAGGGTATGTTAGTAGTAGTTAGCTCCCACGATCTCAATTTTGTATTCAGACTATATCAGAATATGTTTGCATGACCAAGTGTTTAGTTTATTAGTCATCCAGTTATTTAATTTTACAAATTATTATAGCATATGTTTTACTTGGTCTTGAATTCATTTCAGATGTTATGTATTTAAGCTCAGTACTTATATGTATCTCAGTTGTCCCTATCTCATGTACCAGTATATTCAAAATACTAATTGCATACTCTCTTTTGTGCTATGTTGTCTTATAACATAGGTTCAAAAGCTCAGTTCCGTGATCGCCCTAAGTCAGCTTAGTGTCACTCAGAAGCAGTTGTGGTGAGTCCTCATCCTTCAAGGACAAGTTGCAGTTATTTTCAATACATTCTTTATTTCAGTCAGTCATAGTTAGTTGGGGGTTTGTCCCATCAACTCCTCGTGTTTTAGAGGCCTTCAGATGGTCAAGTTTATTTTCAGTTTTATCAGTAGTTCAGACATGTTGGGTATCATTTTACTTTTTATTTTAATAGTATTTATATGAATTTAGCTTTCTCATATGATGCTTTATTATTATTTTATTTAGTACTCATAATAGATACCACACTATGGGTTAGCTTGGCGTCACTTGTGGTCTTAAGCATCGTGTTATGACTAGGTGTAGTCTCGGGTCAATATAGTTAGTGAATGTTTCATGCTTATGAGAAAGAAACATTACCTAGGTAAAATGAGAATAATCATCAACAATAACAAATACATATCTTTTTCCACCAATAATTGCGATCTTGGTGGGGACAAAAAAATCCATGTGGATTGTTTGAAAGGGTTTGGTGGTAGTGACAATGTATTTGAGTTTGAATGATGTCCGATTCTGTTTACTCAGTTACCAAGAATCACAGATGTAATATTTCTCAAACTTGAGTTTTGTTAGACCTTTCACTAGTTCGAGTCTAAAGAGTTTCTCAATGGTATGCATACTAGCATGTCCAAGATTTCTATACCACAATTAAGTGTCGTTGATTTGCACAGTGAGATAAGTTAGAGTAGAAAAGTTAGGATTATTAAGAACATAAATATTGTCAATATGTTCACCGATAAGAGAGATGTCTCTATTTTTATGTTTGATGGAGCAACTTTCAGCTTTGAAGGAGACTCCAAATCCTATATCACTCATTTGACTAATCCTGAGTAAATTGTGTTTCAGTCCGTCCATGAGATATACTTCTATGAATTCACAGGAGGAGTTGAGATTCACTTAGCAGACTCCAATGACGTCACCTTTGGCATTATTACCAAATCTGACTAATCCTTCATCTATCTTCTTTAGAGAACAACAATTTTCTTTTTTGGATCATACATATGGAACATCTGTTATCGATGACCCATATTCCTTTCCTATAATTTTTGCGGATATGTCCCTTCAAAACAAAAAGATCAATTTTGTTTAGGTACCCAAATAGTCTTGGGTTCTTGAGGGTTAGATGTATTTTCTTTAGGTCTCGAAACCTACACACGTTTATATTTTTTTCTACATTATATGATTTATGCCCCTTCTTACCACAGGTGTAGAAGATTGGTCCTTGAAAAGAAAAAGAGGTGTTAGCTAACTCAAACGAACTTAATGAGGAACTTGATTTCATTTTAAAAGATTTAGATCGTATTGAATTGTGACTTGGGGATTTTATAATGTTGTTTAATTGCATTTTAATATCATTAATTTCTTCTTAAAGTAAGTCAATTTTGATTTGACATGCTTCAAGTTCGATTCACCAGTTTTTTTGTTTCTCTTTAAGCTTTCATTTTAATCGAGCTTCCCAGGCTTTCTTTTCTTGAGCAAGTTTATTGTATTCATAAATAACCTTTTGAAGATCATCATTAATCATAGCAAGATTTACTTGAAGAATGTTGCAATTATGACAACTGTGGAGTCTTACCTCACTTGATTGCATAAAGCACATCTTTGTTGCTTTTGTTTCTTGTTTTATTTCATCTTTAGCACTCCATGCCCCAAAGTTTTTATTTCTTCTAGATGATCTTCTTCTCAACTTTGAATAATTTTGTTTAATATGATCGGGCTTTCCACAGTAATAACAACGATCATCATTTCTTATGAATTCATTATTTTTTAACCCTTGTGGTCTCTGTTGCCTCTATTTCAAGATCAGCCTTACTCCACAATTTATAAAATCCATACCCTCACTGTTGCTTTTTTCCAGGGATTCTTCTTCTCCAGTTTTTACAGCATTAAAGGCCACTGGTTTCTTCTTTTCCTCCTTGTTTTACCTATTGATGTAGTTTCATTCATAGGCAATGAGATTACCTCGAAGTTCATCATAGGTCATATTGTGGAAATCTCCATCTTCTAGAATGGGACCTTTGGTCTCCCATACTTTTGGAAGGTTTCTCACAAGTTTTTGAATTGCAGACTGTGTGGATAGATCATCCCTAATGACTTCAATTCACAAATAATTTTACTAAATCTAGCAAACATTGATTCCACACTCTCATTGTCTTCCATCTTGAAGAGCTCATACTTATTGATCAAAGCATTGATTTTTGCCTTTTTAACTTAAGTTTTTTCTTCATAAGTTACTTCTAGTTTGTCTCATATTTCTTTTGCAGTCTCACAGGTTGGTATCTTATCATATTTTTCACCACTAACTGCATAAAGAAGTAAACTTATAACTCTTGTATTAGTTTAAATTACCTCTTGTTGTTCCTTGGTGACTTAGAGATTTTCAAGGTCTTCCACGTCAGTAATACTTGATTCCTTGTCATTCTATTCTTCTTTGAGTCCTGGAATAGGCTTTGGTCCCCTTCTTAATGATAACCCATGCCTGAAAATTATTTGATTGCACAAAGATTTTGAATCTATTTTTTCAATAGGAATAGTGTTGTCCATTGAAATATGGTGGTCTTATGGAGGAGTGACCATCTTGAAGAAGAGGTCCTGGAATTTGATAGTTTGCCATTAGATCTTTGCTCCCGTACGGTTAAGCAATACTGTTAATGAGACCTTTTCTAATACCAATTAAAAGTC